>NC_081794.1:9972989-10167989 GCF_963082965.1 Carassius carassius
TAGATAGATAGATAGATAGATAGATAGATAGATAGATAGATAGATAGATAGATATTTATAGATAGATAGATAGATAGAGAGAGAGAGAGAGAGAGAGAGAGAGATGAGTTTGAATGGGTTTGAATGGGTTAGTAATAGTACATAGGAAGTCTGTTGAGTCTAATGGGCTTTAGTTTGTTTAGATTTGAATTTTTGACAGTTGGAGTTTGACGGAATGTTCAGATGAGCAGAGGCTTTTCAATGTTAAGTCTATGGGATTTTTATTTTTAGTTTTAATCTTCAGTTAGAAAAGATATAGCACACCCGGCGAGATCAGTCTGAAGAGCTGGGCTGAGTTTGGAGTCTGTAGAGTTAACGGTCTAGGAGGAGTAGCAGTCAGAAATTTAGTCTCAGAAGAATAATAATAATAAGTTTAAATAGAATATCAGTAAGTTGGCTCTTAATAGTAAGTTTAAGACGGATTTCAGTAATTTGGCTCTCTCAAGCCAACTTAACTAGAAAAAAACGTTTGTCGAGACAAACTAAGTTGGTTTGAGAAAGCCTGACCAGAAAGTTTGAAGAAGTTTAAAGAAGTTAGAAGTTTATAGTTTAAAGTTAGATTGATAGATTAGTTGAAAGAAAGAAAGATATATTAGTTAGAAAGAATGACAGATAGATTAGTTAGAAAGAATGATATATATTAGTTCAAAAGAAAGAATGATAGATTAGTTTGACAGAAAGAATGCATGCAACAAACATGTTTCTAGCATGATTATCAAGTTACTAGCATGTTGTTAGCATGACTAGCATGTCGCTACCATGTTTCTAGCATGACTAGCATGTTGCTAGCATGTTTCTATCATGATTAACGTGCGAGTAGCATGACTAGCATGTCGCTACCATGTTTCTAGCATGTTTCTAGCATGATTAACATGCTGCTAGCATGTTGCTAGCATGTTTCTAGCATGATTAGCAAGTTACTAGCATGTTGTTAGCATGACTAGCATGTTGCTAGCATTTTTCTAGCATGAATAGCATGCGACTAGCATGTTGTTAGCATGTTTCTAGCATGATTAGCATGTTAATAGAATGTTGCTAACATATTGTTATCATGACTAACATGTTGCTAGTATATTTCTAGCATGATTAGCATTTGACTAGCAAGTTGCTAACATGTTTCTAGCATGATTAGCATGTTGTTAGCAAGACTAGCATGTCGCTACCATGTTTCTAGCATGACTAGCATGTTGCTAGCATTTTCTATCATGATTAACGTGCGAATAGCATGACTAGCATGTCGCTACCATGTTCCTAGCATGTTTCTAGCATGATTAACATGCTGCTAGCATGTTGCTAGCATGTTTCTAGCATGATTAGCAAGTTACTAGCATGTTGTTAGCATGACTAGCATGTTCCTAGCATTTTTCTAGCATGACTAGCATGCGACTAGCATGTTGTTAGCATGTTTCTAGCATGATTAGCATGTTAATAGAATGTTGCTAACATATTGTTATCATGACTAACATGTTGCTAGTATATTTCTAGCATGATTACCATTTGACTAGCAAGTTGCTAACATGTTTCTAGCATGATTAACATGCGCCTAGCATGTTGTTAACATGATTTTAGCATGATTAGCATGTCGCTAGCATGTCTCTAGCATGATTAGCATGTTGCTAGCATGTTGCTAGCATGTTTCTAGCATGATTAGCATATTTCTAGCATGACTAGCATGCAACTAGCATGTTGCTTACATGATTAGCATGTTGCTAGGATGTTTCTAGCTTGACTAGCATTCGACTAGCATGTTGCTAGCATGATTTTAGCATGATTAACATGTTGCTAGCATGTTTCTAGCATGACTAGCATGCGACTAACATTTTGCTAGCATGATTTTAGCATGATTAGCATGTTGCTAGCATGTTTCTAGCATGACTAGCATGTTGCTAGCATGTTTCTAGCATGATTAGCAAGTTACTAGCATGTTGTTAGCATGACTAGCATGTTGCTAGCATTTTTCTAGCATGACTAGCATGCGACTAGCATGTTGTTAACATGTTTCTAGCATGATTAGCATGTTAATAGCATGTTGCTAGCATATTGTTATTATGACCAACATGTTGCTAGTATATTTCTAGCATGATTAGCATTTGACTAGCACGTTGCTAACATGTTTCTAGCATGATTAGCATGTTGTTAGCATGTTTATAGCATGATTAGCATGTTGCTAGCATGTTTCTAGCATGACTAGCATGTTGCTAGCATGTTACTAGCATGACTAGCATGTTTCTAGCATGATTAGCAAGTTACTAGCATGTTGTTAGCATGACTAGCATGTTGCTAGCATTTTTCTAGCATGTTGCTAGCATGACTAGCATGTTGTTAGCATGTTTCTAGCATGATTAGCATGTTAATAGCATGTTGCTAGCATATTGTTATCATGACTAACATGTTGCTAGTATATTTCTAGCATGATTAGCATTTGACTAGCACGTTGCTAACATGTTTCTAGCATGATTAGCATGTTGTTAGCATGTTTCTAGCATGATTAACATGCGCCTAGCATGTTGTTAACATGATTTTAGCATGATTAGCATGTCGCTAGCATGTCTCTAGCATGATTAGCATGTTGTTAGCATGACTAGCATGTTGCTAGCATTTTTCTAGCATGTTGCTAGCATGACTAGCATGTTGTTAGCATGTTTCTAGCATGATTAGCATGTTAATAGCATGTTGCTAGCATATTGTTATCATGACTAACATGTTGCTAGTATATTTCTAGCATGATTAGCATTTGACTAACATGTTGCTAACATGATTTTAGAAAGATTAGCATGATGCTAGCATGTTTCTAGCATGTTTCTAGCATGATTAGCATGCGACTAGCATGTTGCTAGCATGTTTCTAGCATGACTAGCATGCGACTAGCATGTTGCTAGCATGTTTCTAGCATGATAAGCATGTTGTTAGCATGATTTTAGCATGATTAGCATGTTGCTAACATGTCCCTAGCATGATTAGCATGTTGCTAGCATGTCGCTAGCATGTTTCTAGAATGATTAGCATGTGACTAACATGTTGCTAACATGATTTTAGCATGATTAGCATGTTGCTAGCATGTTTCTAGCATGATTAGCATGCGACTAGCATGTTTCTAGCATGATTAGCATGTTGCTAGCATGTCACTAGCATGTTTCTAGAATGATTAGCATGTTGCTAGCATGATTTTAGCATGATTAACATGTTTTAGCATGTTTCTAGCATGTCTAGCATGCGACTAGCATGTTGCTAGCATGATTTTAGCATGATTAGCATGCTACTAGCTTGTTTCTAGCATGACTAGCATGCAACTAGCAAGTTGCTAGAATGATTAGCATGTTGCTAGCATGATGCTAGAATTATTTTTACCATGTTGCTAGCATGGTTTACCATGATTTACCAAAGTTTACCATGATTTAACACGATTTACCATAGTTTACCATGATTTACTATAGTATCCCATGATTTACCATGTTTAAGTATGATTTATTGATTCTAGCATGATTTACCATAGTTTACTATGATTTACCACGGTTTACTATAGTTTACCATGATTTACTATAGTATACCACTATTTGCCATAGTTTACCATGATTTACCATGATTTACCATAATTTACCATTATTTACTATAGTATACCATGATTTACCATGTTCAAGTATGATTTACTATGATTCTAGCATGATTTACCATAGTTTACCATGATTTACCATAGTTTACCACGATTTACCTTAGTTTACCATGATTTACCATAGTTTACCACGATTTACCATAGTTTACCATGATTTACCATAGTTTACCATGCTAGCATGATTATGTTGCTAGCATGATGCTAGATTTTTTTTTACCATGTTGCTAGCATGGTTTACCATGATTTACCATGATTTACCAAAGTTTACCATGATTTACCACGATTTACCATGTTTTACTATAGTATACCCTGATTTACCATGTTCAAGTATAATATACTAATTCTAGCATGATTTATCATGGATTACCATGATTTACCATAGTTTACCATGGTTTACCACGATTTACCATAGTTTACCATGATTTACTATAGTATACCACGATTTACCATGTTCAAGTATGATTTACTGATTCTAGCATGATTTAGCATAGTTTACCATGATTTACCACGATTTACCATAGTTTACCATGATTTACTATTGTATACCATGATTTACCATGTTCAAGTATGATTTACTGATTCTAGCATGATTTACCATAGTTTACCATGATTTACCATAGTTTACCATGATTTACTATAGTATACCATGATTTACCATGTTCAAGTATGATTTACTGATTCTAGCATGATTTACCATAGTTTACCATGATTTACTATAGTTTACCATGATTTACTATAGTATACCATGATTTACCATGTTCAAGTATGATTTACTGATTCTAGCATGATTTACCATAGTTTACCATGATTTACCATAGTTTACCATTATTTACCACGATTTACCATAGTTTACCATTATTTACTATAGTATACCATGATTTACCATGTTCAAGTATGATTTATTGATTCTAGCGTGATTTACCATAGTTTACTATGATTTACCACGGTTTACTATAGTTTACCATGATTTACTATAGTATACCATGATTTACCATGTTTAAGTATGATTTACTGATTCTAGCATGATTTACCATAGTTTACCCTGATTTACCACGATTTACCATAGTTTACCATGATTTACTATAGTATACCATGATTTACCATGTTCAAGTATGATTTACTGATTGTAGCATGATTTACCATAGTTCACCATGATTTACCATAGTTTACCATGATTTACTATAGTATACCATGATTTACCATGTTCAAGTATGATTTACTGATTGTAGCATAGATAGATAGATAGATAAGGTTTGAAGATAGATAGATAGATAGATAGATAGATAGATAGATAGATAGAAAAGGTTTGAAGATAGATAGATAGATAGATAGATAGATAGATAGATAGATAGATAGATAGATAGATAGAAATAGTCAGATAGATAGATAGATAGATAGATAGATAGATAGATAGATAGATAGATAGATTAGATGAGTTTGAATGAGTTTAAATTGACTAGCATCAAAGCTTGATTGAGTCTAATGGGATTTGGAGCTTGGGTCATCTGAACATCCTGTCAATGAAAGTCTATGGGCATTTTTATGGTTTTTAGTATTAATTTTTAAGAAAACCGTAAGTCAAACCAGTCTGAAAAGATATAGCACACCGAGTCAGAACAGTATGAAGGTCTGACCCGAGTTTGGAGTATGTAGCTTGAACGGTCTAGGAGGAGTTAGTGTCCAAAATTTTTGCGGCCAGAAAAATAATAAGAAGAAGAATAACTAGAATGTACATTTCCTGAAGAAAATGTGAGTGGTGCTTGCAGTGGCAAAACTCTGCTTCCGGTAGCCACACATGAAGCCTGTGTGATGTTGTGGATCCAAGATATATGCTCTTTATATTCCTATATGGTTGCTAGGGTACTCTACATGGTTGCTATGATGTGGCTATATAGTTTATGGGGTGATATTTAAAGACTATTTGCCAGCCTGAATCCAAAAAGCCAGATCTAGTGTTTCTATATAGTTATTTTGCTGACAAATAGCTTTTATATGTTGTTAAACAGTTGCTAGGGTGCTAAAAGTGGTTGCTAGGGCGTGGCTATGAAGTTGTTATGTCACTACTTATGGACTGCTTGATAGGCCGAGTCAAAAGAGCCCTCTGCCAAGCCTCTATGACTTTCTGATCCAAAGATATGATGTCAGATAGTTTTTCCAATGTTAAGTCAATGGAATATTTTTGCACATTTTCTTCGCCCGCTGTACGATTACCGTAAGTCCGATTGCTTTGAAAAGTCATAGCACACCTCTCCTCAATAAGCCACACGTTTTGACATCTCATTCATGGGTCTGCGACAAAAAATGCGGGAGGAGTAGCGTGCCAAAGTTTTGTCAAGGCGAATAGTAATAGTAACACTAGAATGTACATTTCCTGAAGAAAATGTGAGTGGTGCTTGCAGTGGCAAAACTCTGCGCCCTGTAGCCACCCATGATGCCTGTGATAAGTTCTTTATATTGCTATATGGTTTCTAGGGTGCTCTATATGGTTGCTATTGATTGGCTATATAGTTTGTGGAGTGATATTTAAAGACTATTTGCCAGCCTGAATCCAAAAAGCCAGATCTAGTGTTTCTATATAGTTATTTTGCTGACAAATAGCTTTTATATGTTGTTAAACAGTTGCTAGGGTGCTAAAAGTGGTTGCTAGGGCGTGGCTATGAAGTTGTTATGTCACTACTTATGGACTGCTTGATAGGCCGAGTCAAAAGAGCCCTCTGCCAAGCCTCTATGACTTTCTGATCCAAAGATATGATGTCAGATAATTTTTCCAATGTTAAGTCTATGGGATATTTTTGCACATTTTCTTCGCCCGCTGTACGATTATCGTACGTCTGATTGCTTAGAAAAGTCATAGCACACCTCTCCTCAATAAGCCGCACGTTTTGACATCTCATTCATGGGTCTGCAAGAAAATGTGCGGGAGGAGTAGCGCGCCAAAGTTTTGTTAAGGCGAATAGTAATAGTAACACTAGAATGTACATTTCCTGAAGAAAATGTGAGTGGTGCTTGCAGTGGCAAAACTCGGCGCCCTGTTGCCACCCATGATGCCTGTGTGATGTCGTGGAGCCGAGATATAAGTACTTTATATTGCTATATGGTTGCTAGGGTGCTCTATATGGTTGCTATGGTGTGGCTATATAGTTTATGGGGTGATATTTAAAGACTATTTACCAGCCCGAATCCAAAAACCCCAAGCCAGTGTTTCTATGTAGTTATTTTGTTGAGATACAGCTATTAAATGTAGTTAAACGGTTGCTAGGGTGCTAAAATTGGTTGCTAGGGCTTGGCTATGAAGTAGTTATGTCACTACATATGGACTGCTTGATAGGCCAAGTCAAAAGAGCCCACTCTTAAGTATTTATGCCTTCCTGAGCCAAAGATATTATGTCAGATAGTTTTTCCAATGTTAAGTCTATGGGATATTTTTACACATTTTCTTCGTCCGCTGTACGAATATTGTACTTCCGATTGCTTAGAAAAGTCATAGCACACCTCTCCTCAATAAGCCGCACGTTTTGACATCTCATTCATGGGTCTGTGACAAAAAATGCGGGAGGAGTAGCGCGCCAAAGTTTTGTCAAGGCGAATAGTAATAGTGATGCCTTGCCTCCGGCAAGCACCACTAACTAGAATGTACATTTCCTGAAGAAAATGTGAGTGGTGCTTGCAGTGGCAAAACTCGGCGCCCTGTAGCCACCCATGATGCCTGTGTGATGATGTGGAGCCATGATATAAGTACTTTATATTGCTATATGGTTGCTAGGGTGCTCTATATGGTTGCTATGGTGTGGCTATATAGTTTATGGGGTGTTATTTAAAGACTATTGGCCAGCCTGAATCCAAAAAGCCAGAGTCAGTGTTTCTGTATTGTTATTTTGCTGATATATAGCTTTTAAATGTAGCTAAACAGTTGCTAGGGTGCTAAAAGTGGTTGCTAGGGCATGGATATTAAGTTGTTAGGTCACTACATATGGACTGCTTGATAGGCCGAGTCAAATGAGCCCACTCCCAAGCCTCTATGTCTTTCTGATCCAAAGAAATAAGGTCAGATAATTTTTCCAATGTTAAGTCTATGGGATATTTTTACACATTTTCTTCGTCCGCTGTACGAATATCGTATGTCAGATTGCTTAGAAAAGTCATAGCACACCTCTCCTCAATAAGCCGCACGTTTTGACATCTCATTCATGGGTCTGTGACAATAAATGCGGGAGGAGTAGCGCGCCAAAGTTTTGTCAAGGCGAATAGTAATAGTGATGCCTTGCCTCCGGCAAGCACCACTAATAAGTATGTGAGATAATAATAGTGATGCCTTGCCTCCGGCAAGCACCACTAACTAGAATGTACATTTCCTGAAGAAAATGTGAGTGGTGCTTGCAGTGGCAAAACTCACCCCTCTGTTGCTAGGGTGTTGCAATGAGGTTGCTAGGGTGGTTGCTAGGGTACCCAGTGTGGTTGCTAGGGTAATCTGGGTGGTTGCTATGGTGGTTGCTAGTGTACTTATGACGGTTGCTAAGGCCATTGCTAGGGTTCTCAGGGTGGTTTATATGGTAATCAGGGAGGTTGCTAGGGTGTTGTTATGTGGTTGCCAGGGTACCCTGGGTGGTTGCTAGGGCGGTTGCTAGGGTCCCCATGATGGTTGCTAGGGCCGTTGCTAGGTTACCCAGGTTGGTTGCTAGGGTAATCGGTATGGTTGCTAGGGTGTTGCTATGTGGTTGCTAGGGTACCCGGGGTGGTTGCTAGGGCAGTTGCTATGGTCCCCATGATGGTTGCTAGGGCCGTTGCTAGGGTACCCAGGGTGGTTGCTAGGTTAATTGGGGCGGTTGCTAGGGTGTTGCTATGTGGTTGCTAGGGTACTCGGGGTGGTTGCTAGGGCGGTTGCTAGGGTCTCCATGATGGTTGCTAGGGCCGTTGCTAGGGTACCCTGGGTGGTTGCTATGGTAATCGGGGTGGTTGCTAGGGTGTTGCTATGTGGTTGCTAGGGTACCCGGGGTGGTTGCTAGGGCGGTTGCTAGGGTCCCCATGATGGTTGCTAGGGCCGTTGCTAAGGTACCCAGGGTGGTTGCTAGGGTAATTGGGGCGGTTGCTAAGGTGTTGCTATGTGGTTGCTAGGGTACCCCGGGTGGTTGCTAGGGTCCAAATGATGGTTGCTAGGGCGGTTTCTATGGTAACTCGGGTGGTTGCTATGATGTTACTAGGTGGTTGGTAGTTGTCACAGATGGTCACTATGTAGTTTTTATAGAGTTCTTAGCCCATTTGAACACTTAGCTAATCCCTATTAGCATGTAGCTAATCACTGCTAGCATGACTAGCATGTTGGAAGTCCAGTTTGGTACCATGAGTCAACAAATCCAACCGCCATGTCTGTACGATGTTCTGATGCAGAGATATAGGTCATGCAAAACGGTTGCTAGGGTAATCCGTTTGGTTGCTAGGGAGTGGCTTGGCAGCTGCCAATGATGATACTCTAAAGGCTGCTTGCAATATAAACCAACCCCCATGTCTGTACAATGTTCTGATGCAGAGATATAGGTCTTGACAAATGGTTGCTAGGGTACTCTGTTTGGTTGCTAGGGAGTGGCCTTGCAGCTGCCAATGCTGATACTTCAAAGGCTGCTTGACAATATAAACCAACCCCCATGCTTCTATGTCTTTCAGATGTTAAGATATCTATCTTTGGATTTAGGTTGCTAGGTAGCTCTTAATGGTTGCTAGGGCGTGGCTATGAAGTGTTGAAGGTGATTCGTGATTGGCCATTTGCTGCCCCGAGTCAAACGAGCCCACCCTCATGTTTCTATGACACTTCTATCCAAAGTTATTCATTTGATCTTTTTCAATGGAAGTCTATGGAGCTTGTTGCTATGGCGCTCTCCATGGTTGCTAGGGCGTGGCTTGATAGATTCACAGTGATCCTGAGAGACTGATTGGTTGCCTGATTCAAATGAGCCCACCCCCTTGTCTCTATGACACTGTGATCCTGAGTTATGTTCAATACAAAATCCCTATGTAATTTCCCATAGTAGCCCTCCCTATACTTTGTATTAGGGGCAAATTTGGGGGGCTATTGCGCCCCAGGGGTACAACTTATACCCCAATGCGGGGTATGTTCTCGCACAGCCTGATAGCCTCTCCAAATGTAGTGATTCACGTGTTTCTGCGAAATTCTCTCTTGGAGCTATGATCCGTCAAAGTTGGCCGCAATGCATTGTCTATGGGATTTATCGCCCGATTTTTCGCCCGCCGGACGAACATCGTACGCCCGATCGCTTATAAAAGTCATAGCACACCATTCCCGATTAGACCGCACGATTTGACGCCTGTTTCGTTGGTCTGTGACAAAAACTGCGGGACTAGTTACGCGCCGAAATTTGTACGGATCTAGAAGAAGAAGAAGAAGAATAAGTATGTGAGATAATAATAGTGATGCCTTGCCTCCGGCAAGCACCACTAACTAGAATGTACATTTCCTGAAGAAAATGTGAGTGGTGCTTGCAGTGGCAAAACTCTGCGCCCTGTAGCCACCCATGACGCCTGTGTGATGTTGTGGATCCAAGATATATGTTCTTTATATTCCTATATGGTTGCTAGGGTACTCTATATGGTTGCTATGATGTGGCTATATAGTTTATGGGGTGATATTTAAAGACTATTTGCCAGCCTGAATCCAAAAAGCCAGAGCCAGTGTTTCTATATTGTTATATTGCTGAGATACAGCTTTTAAATATTGTTAAACAGTTGCTAGGTTGCTAAAAGTGGTTGCTAGGGCGTGGCATTGAAGTTGTTTTGTCACTACATATGGACTGCTTGATAGGCCGAGTCAAAAGAGCCCACTCTTAAGCATTTATGCCTTCCTGAGCCAAAGATATTATGTCAGATAGTTTTTCCAATGTTAAGTCTATGGGATATTTTTACACATTTTCTTCGTCCGCTGTACGAATATTGTACTTCCGATTGCTTAGAAAAGTCATAGCACACCTCTCCTCAATAAGCCGCACGTTTTGACATCTCATTCATGGGTCTGTGACAAAAAATGCGGGAGGAGTAGCGCGCCAAAGTTTTGTCAAGGCGAATAGTAATAGTGATGCCTTGCCTCCGGCAAGCACCACTAACTAGAATGTACATTTCCTGAAGAAAATGTGAGTGGTGCTTGCAGTGGCAAAACTCGGCGCCCTGTAGCCACCCATGATGCCTGTGTGATGATGTGGAGCCATGATATAAGTACTTTATATTGCTATATGGTTGCTAGGGTGCTCTATATGGTTGCTATGGTGTGGCTATATAGTTTATGGGGTGTTATTTAAAGACTATTGGCCAGCCTGAATCCAAAAAGCCAGAGTCAGTGTTTCTGTATTGTTATTTTGCTGATATATAGCTTTTAAATGTAGCTAAACAGTTGCTAGGGTGCTAAAAGTGGTTGCTAGGGCATGGATATTAAGTTGTTAGGTCACTACATATGGACTGCTTGATAGGCCGAGTCAAATGAGCCCACTCCCAAGCCTCTATGTCTTTCTGATCCAAAGAAATAAGGTCAGATAATTTTTCCAATGTTAAGTCTATGGGATATTTTTACACATTTTCTTCGTCCGCTGTACGAATATCGTATGTCAGATTGCTTAGAAAAGTCATAGCACACCTCTCCTCAATAAGCCGCACGTTTTGACATCTCATTCATGGGTCTGTGACAAAAAATGCGGGAGGAGTAGCGCGCCAAAGTTTTGTCAAGGCGAATAGTAATAGTGATGCCTTGCCTCCGGCAAGCACCACTAACTAGAATGTACATTTCCTGAAGAAAATGTGAGTGGTGCTTGCAGTGGCAAAACTCGGCGCCCTGTAGCCACCCATGATGCCTGTGTGATGTTGTGGAGCCGTGATATAAGTACTTTATATTGCTATATGGTTGCTAGGGTGCTCTATATGGTTGCTATGGTGTGGCTATATAGTTTATGGGGTGTTATTTAAAGACTATTGGCCAGCCTGAATCCAAAAAGCCAGAGTCAGTGTATCTGTATTGTTATTTTGCTGATATATAGCTTTTAAATGTAGCTAAACAGTTGCTAGGGTGCTAAAAGTGGTTGCTAGGGCATGGATACTAAGTTGTTAGGTCACTACATATGGACTGCTTGATAGGCCGAGTCAAAAGAGCCCACTCTTAAGCATTTATGCCTTCCTGAGCCAAAGATATTATGTCAGATAGTTTTTCCAATGTTAAGTCTATGGGATATTTTTACACATTTTCTTTGTCCGCTGTACGAATATCGTACATCTGATTGCTTAGAAAAGTCATAGCACACCTCTCCACAATAAGCCGCACGTTTTGACATCTCATTCATGGGTCTGTGACAAAAAATGCGGGAGGAGTAGCGCGCCAAAGTTTTGTCAAGGCGAATAGTAATAGTGATGCCTTGCCTCCGGCAAGCACCACTAACTAGAATGTACATTTCCTGAAGAAAATGTGAGTGGTGCTTGCAGTGGCAAAACTCGGCGCCCTGTAGCCACCCATGATGCCTGTGTGATGTTGTGGAGCCGTGATATAAGTACTTTATATTGCTATATTGTTGCTAGGGTGCTCTATGTGGTTGCTATGGTGTGGCTATATAGTTTATGGGGTGTTATTTATTAAAGACTATTGGCCAGCCTGAATCCAAAAAGCCAGAGTCAGTGTTTCTGTATTGTTATTTTGCTGATATATAGCTTTTAAATGTAGCTAAACAGTTGCTAGGGTGCTAAAAGTGGTTGCTAGGGCATGGATACTAAGTTGTTAGGTCACTACATATGGACTGCTTGATAGGCCGAGTCAAATGAGCCCACTCCCAAGCCTCTATGTCTTTCTGATCCAAAGAAATAAGGTAAGATAATTTTTCCAATGTTAAGTCTATGGGATATTTTTACACATTTTCTTCGTCCGCTGTACGAATATCGTATGTCAGATTGCTTAGAAGAGTCATAGCACACCTCTCCTCAATAAGCCGCACGATTTGACATCTCATTCATGGGTCTGTGACAAAAAATGCGGGAGGAGTAGCGTGCCAAAGTTTTGTCAAGGCGAATAGTAATAGTAACACTAGAATGTACATTTCCTGAAGAAAATGTGAGTGGTGCTTGCAGTGGCAAAACTCGCCCCTCTGTTGCTAGGGTGTTGCAATGAGGTTGCTAGGGTGGTTGCTAGGGTTCCCAGTGTGGTTGCTAGGGTAATCTGGGTGGTTGCTATGGTGGTTGCTAGTGTACTCAGGACGGTTGCTAAGGCCATTGCTAGGGTTCTCAGGGTGATTTATATGGTAATCAGGGAGGTTGCTAGGGTGTTGTTATGTGGTTGCTAGGGTACCCTGGGTGGTTGCTAGGGCGGTTGCTAGGGTCCCCATGATGGTTGCTAGGGCCGTTGCTAGGTTACCCAGGTTGGTTGCTAGGGTAATCGGTATGGTTGCTAGGGTGTTGCTATGTGGTTGCTAGGGTACCCGGGGTGGTTGCTAGGGCAGTTGCTATGGTCCCCATGATGGTTGCTAGGGCCGTTGCTAGGGTACCCAGGGTGGTTGCTAGGGTAATTGGGGCGGTTGCTAGGGTGTTGCTATGTGGTTGCTAGGGTACTCGGGGTGGTTGCTAGGGCTGTTGCTAGGGTCCCCATGATGGTTGCTAGGGCCGTTGCTAGGGTACCCTGGGTGGTTGCTATGGTAATCGGGGCGGTTGCTAGGGTGTTGCTATGTGGTTGCTAGGGTACCCGGGGTGGTTGCTAGGGCAGTTGCTAGGGTCCCCATGATGGTTGCTAGGGCCGTTGCTAGGGTACCCTGGGTGGTTGCTATGGTAATCGGGGTGGTTGCTATGGTGTTGCTATGTGGTTGCTAGGGTACCCGGGGTGGTTACTAGGGCGGTTGCTAGGTTCCCCATGATGGTTGCTAGGGCCGTTGCTAAGGTACCCAGGGTGGTTGCTAGGGTAATTGGGGCGGTTGCTAAGGTGTTGCTATGTGGTTGCTAGGGTACCCCGGGTGGTTGCTAGGGTCCAAATGATGGTTGCTAGGGCGGTTGCTATGGTAACTCGGGTGGTTGCTATGGTAACCTGGGTGGTTGCTAGGCAGTTGCTAAGGTACTTGGGTTGGTTGCTAAGGTGTTGCTAGGCAGTTGCTAGGGAGTTTTGGCTGGTTGCTAGGCAGTTGCTATGGTATCCTGGGTGGTTGCTATGATGTTACTAGGTTGATGGTAGTTGTCACAGATGGTCACTATGTAGTTGTTATAGAGTCCTTAGCCCATTTGAGCACTTAGCTAATCACTATTAGCATGTAGCTAATCACTGCTAGCATGACTAGCATGTTGGAAGTCCAGTTTGGTACCATGAGTGAAAAAATCCAACCGCCATGTCTGTACAATGTTCTGATGCAGAGATATAGGTCATGCAATTCGGTTGCTAGGGTAATCCATTTGGTTGCTAGGGAGTGGCTTGGCAGCTGCCAATGATGATACTCCAAAGGCTGCTTGCCAATATAAACCAACTCCCATGTCTGTACAATGTTCTGATGCAGAGATATAGGTCTTGAAAAATGGTTGCTAGGGTACTCTGGTTGGTTGCTAGGTAGTGGCCTAACAGCTGCCAATGATTATACTCCAAAGTCTGCTAGCCTATATGAATGATATAAACCAACCCCCATGCCTTTATGATATTCAGATTTGAAGATATCTCTCTATGCTTTGGGTCGCTAGGGAGCTCCAAATGGTTGCTAGGGCGTGGCTATGAAGTGCTGAAGGTGATTCGTGATTGGCCATTTGCTGCCCCGAGTCAAACGAGCCCACCCTCATATTTCTATGACACTTCTATCCAAAGTTATTCATTTGATCTTTTTCAATGGAAGTCTATGGATCTTGTTGCTATGGTGCTCTCCGTGGTTGCTAGGGCGTGGCTTGATAGCTTCATAATGATCCTGAGAGTCTGATTGGTTGCCTGATTGAAATGAGCCCACCCGCTTGTCTCTATGACACTGTGATGCAGAGTTATGTTCAATACAAAATCCCTATGTAATTTCCCATAGTAGGAAAAACACAGTGTTTCATGGGCGATCTCGCACCATAGTATGTCTATGGGGCAACTTTGGGGGTCTCTAGCCCCCCAGGGGTACAACTTGTACCCCTCTGCGAGGTATGTTCTCGCACAGCTTGATAGCCTCTTCAAATGTGGTGATTCACGTGTTTCTGCGAAATTCTCTCTTGGAGCTACGATCCGTCAAAGTTGACCGCAATGTTAAGTCTATGGGTTTGATCGCCCGATTTTTCTCGCGATGTACGAACATCGTACACCCGATCGCTTATAAAAGTCATAGCACACCATTCCCGAATAGGCCGCACGATTTGACGCCTCTTTTATGGGTCTGTGACAAAAGCTGCGGGACGAGTTACGCGCCGAAAATTTGTACGGAATCTATAAGAAGAAGAAGAATAAGAATAATAAGTATGGACAATAGTAATAGTGATGCCTTGCCTCCGGCAAGCACCACTAACTAGAATGTACATTTCCTGAAGAAAATGTGAGTGGTGCTTGCAGTGGCAAAACTCTGCGCCCGGTAGCCACCCATGATGCCTGTGTGATGTTGTGGAGCCGTGATACAAGTCATTTATATTGCTATATGGTTGCTAGGCTGCTCTATATGGTTGCTATGGTGTGGCTATATAGTTTATGGGGTGATATTTAAAGATTATTTACCAGCCTGAATCCAAAAACCCCAAGCCAGTGTTTCTATGTAGTTATTTTGCTGAGATACAGCTTTAAATGTAGTGAAACAGTTGCTAGGGTGCTAAAATTGGTTGCTAGGGCGTGGCTATGAAGTAGTTATGTCACAACATATGGACTGTTTGATAGGCCGAGTCAAAAGAGCCCACTCCAAAGCCTCTATGCCTTTCTGATCCAAAGATATGATGTCAGATAATTTTTCCAATGTTAAGTCTATGGGATATTTTTACACAATTTCTTCGTCCGCTGTACGAATATTGTACTTCCGATTGCTTAGAAAAGTCATAGCACACCTCTCCTCAATAAGCCGCATGTTTTGACACCTCATTCATGGGTCTGCGACAAAAAATGCGGGAGGAGTAGCGTGCCAAAGTTTTGTCAAGGTGAATAGTAATAGTAACACTAGAATGTACATTTCCTGAAGAAAATGTGAGTGGTGCTTGCAGTGGCAAAACTCACCCCTCTGTTGCTAGGGTGTTGCAATGAGGTTGCTAGGGTGGTTGCTAGGGTACCCAGTGTGGTTGCTAGGGTAATCTGGGTGGTTGCTATGGTGGTTGCTAGTGTACTCAGGACGGTTGCTAAGGCCATTGCTAGGGTTCTCAGGGTGGTTTATATGGTAATCATGGAGGTTGCTAGGGTGTTGTTATGTGGTTGCCAGGGTACCCTGGGTGGTTGCTAGGGCGGTTGCTAGGGTCCCCATGATGGTTGCTAGGGCCGTTGCTAGGTTACCCAGGTTGGTTGCTAGGGTAATCGGTATGGTTGCTAGGGTGTTGCTATGTGGTTGCTAGGGTACCCGGGGTGGTTGCTAGGGAAGTTGCTATGGTCCCCATGATGGTTGCTAGGGCCGTTGCTAGGGTACCCAGGGTGGTTGCTAGGGTAATTGGGGCGGTTGCTAGGGTGTTGCTATGTGGTTGCTAGGGTACTCGGGGTGGTTGCTAGGGCGGTTGCTAGGGTCCCCATGATGGTTGCTAGGGCCGTTGCTAGGGTACCCAGGGTGGTTGCTAGGGTAATCGGGGCGGTTGCTAGGGTGTTGCTATGTGGTTGCTAGGGTACCCGGGGTGGTTGCTAAGGCGGTTGCTAGGGTCGGCATGATGGTTGCTAGGGCCGTTGCTAGGGTACCCTGGGTGGTTGCTATGGTAATCGGGGTGGTTGCTAGGGTGTTGCTATGTGGTTGCTAGGGTACCCGAGGTGGTTGCTAGGGCGGTTGCTAGGGTCCCCATGATGGTTGCTAGGGCCGTTGCTAAGGTACCCAGGGTGGTTGCTAGGGTAATTGGGGCGGTTGCTAAGGTGTTGCTATGTGGTTGCTAGGGTACCCCGGGTGGTTGCTAGGGTCCAAATGATGGTTGCTAGGGCGGTTGCTATGGTAACTCGGGTGGTTGCTATGGTAACCTGGGTGGTTGCTAGGCAGTTGCTAAGGTACTTGGGTTGGTTGCTAAGGTGTTGCTAGGCAGTTGCTAGGGAGTTTTGGCTGGTTGCTAGGCAGTTGCTATGGTATCCTGGGTGGTTGCTATGATGTTACTAGGTTGATGGTAGTTGTCACAGATGGTCACTATGTAGTTGTTATAGAGTCCTTAGCCCATTTGAGCACTTAGCTAATCACTATTAGCATGTAGCTAATCACTGCTAGCATGACTAGCATGTTGGAAGTCCAGTTTGGTACCATGAGTGAAAAAATCCAACCGCCATGTCTGTACGATGTTCTGATGCAGAGATATAGGTCATGCAAAACGGTTGCTAGGGTAATCCGTTTGGTTGCTAGGGAGTGGCTTGGCAGCTGCCAGTGATGATACTCCAAAGGCTGCTTGCCAATATAAACCAACTCCCATGTCTGTACAATGTTCTGATGCAGAGATATAGGTCTTGAAAAATGGTTGCTAGGGTACTCTGGTTGGTTGCTAGGTAGTGGCCTAACAGCTGCCAATGATTATACTCCAAAGTGTACTAGCCTATATGAATGATATAAACCAACCCCCATGCCTTTATGATATTCAGATTTGAAGATATCTCTCTATACTTTGGGTCGCTAGGGTGCTCCAAATGGTTGCTAGGGCTTGGCTATGAAGTGTTGAAGGTGATTCGTGATTGGCCATTTGCTGCCCCGAGTCAAACGAGCCCACCCTCATGTTTCTATGACACTTCTATCCAAAGTTATTCTTTTGATCTTTTTCAATGGAAGTCTATGGAGCTTGTTGCTATGGCGCTTTTCCATGGTTGCTAGGGCGTGGCTTGATAGATTCACAGTGATCCTGAGAGACTGATTGGTTGCCTGATTCAAATGAGCCCACCCCCTTGTCTCTATGACACTGTGACCCTGAGTTATGTTCAATACAAAATCCCTATGTAATTTCCCATAGTAGGAAAAACACAGTGTTTCATGGGCGATCCCTCACCATAGTATGTCTATGGGGCAACTTTGGGGGTCTCTAGCGCCCCAGGGGTACAACTTGTACCCCTCTGCGAGGTATGCTCTCGCACAGCTTGATAGCCTCTCCAAATGTGGTGATTCACATGTTTCTGCGAAATTCTCTCTCGGAGCTACGATCCGTCAAAGTTGGCCGTAATGCGTTGTCTATGCGATTTTTCGCCCGATATTTCGCCCGGTGTACGAACATCGTACGCCCGAACGCTTATAAAAGTCATAGCACACCATTCCCGAATAGGCCGCACGATTTGACGCCTGTTTCGTTGGTCTGTGACGAAAACTGCGGGACAAGTTACGCGCCGAAATTTGTACGGAAGAATAATAATAAGAATAATAAGTATGTGAGATAATAATAGTGATGCCTTGCCTCCGGCAAGCACCACTAACTAGAATGTACATTTCCTGAAGAAAATGTGAGTGGTGCTTGCAGTGGCAAAACTCACCCCTCTGTTGCTAGGGTGTTGCAATGAGGTTGCTAGGGTGGTTGCTAGGGTTCCCAGTGTGGTTGCTAGGGTAATCTGGGTGGTTGCTATGGTGGTTGCTAGTGTACTCAGGACGGTTGCTAAGGCCATTGCTAGGGTTCTCAGGGTGGTTTATATGGTAATCAGGGAGGTTGCTAGGGTGTTGTTTTGTGGTTGCTAAGGTACCCTGGGTGGTTGCTAGGGCGGTTGCTAGGGTCCCCATGATGGTTGCTAGGGCCGTTGCTAGGTTACCCAGGTTGGTTGCTAGGGTAATTGGGGCGGTTGCTAGGGTGTTGCTATGTGGTTGCTAGGGTACTCGGGGTGGTTGCTAGGGCGGTTGCTAGGGTCCCCATGATGGTTGCTAGGGCCGTTGCTAGGGTACCCAGGGTGGTTGCTAGGGTAATCGGGGCGGTTGCTAGGGTGTTGCTATGTGGTTGCTAGGGTACCCAGGGTGGTTGCTAGGGCGGTTGCTAGGGTCCCCATGATGGTTGCTAGGGCCGTTGCTAGGGTACCCTGGGTGGTTGCTATGGTAATCGGGGTGGTTGCTAGGGTGTTGCTATGTGGTTGCTAGGGTACCCGGGGTGGTTGCTAGGGCGGTTGCTAGGGTCCCCATGATGGTTGCTAGGGCCGTTGCTAAGGTACCCAGGGTGGTTGCTAGGGTAATTGGGGCGGTTGCTAAGGTGCTGCTATGTGGTTGCTAAGGTACCCCGGGTGGTTGCTAGGGTCCAAATGATGGTTGCTAGGGCGGTTGCTATGGTAACTCGGGTGGTTGCTATGGTAACCTGGGTGGTTGCTAGGCAGTTGCTAAGGTACTTGGGTTGGTTGCTAAGGTGTTGCTAGGCAGTTGCTAGGGAGTTTTGGCTGGTTGCTAGGCAGTTGCTATGGTATCCTGGGTGGTTGCTATGATGTTACTAGGTTGATGGTAGTTGTCACAGATGGTCACTATGTAGTTGTTATAGAGTCCTTAGCCCATTTGAGCACTAAGCTAATCACTATTAGCATGTAGCTAATCACTGCTAGCATGACTAGCATGTTGGAAGTCCAGTTTGGTACCATGAGTGAAAAAATCCAACCGCCATGTCTGTACGATGTTCTGATGCAGAGATATAGGTCATGCAATTCGGTTGCTAGGGTAATCCATTTGGTTGCTAGGGAGTGGCTTGGCAGCTGCCAATGATGATACTCCAAAGGCTGCTTGCCAATATAAACCAACTCCCATGTCTGTACAATGTTCTGATGCAGAGATATAGGTCTTGAAAAATGGTTGCTAGGGTACTCTGGTTGGTTGCTAGGTAGTGGCCTAACAGCTGCCAATGATTATACTCCAAAGTGTGCTAGCCTATATGAATGATATAAACCAACCCCCATGCCTTTATGATATTCAGATTTGAAGATATCTCTCTATAATTTGGGTCGCTAGGGTGCTCCAAATGGTTGCTAGGGCGTGGCTATGAAGTGTTGAAGGTGATTCGTGATTGGCCATTTGCTGCCCCAAGTCAAACGAGCCCACCCTGATGTTTCTATGACACTTCTATCCAAAGTTATTCATTTTATCTTTTTCAATGGAAGTCTATGGAGCTTGTTGCTATGGCGCTCTCTATGGTTGCTAGGGCGTGGCTTGATAGATTCAAAGTGATCCTGAGAGACTGATTGGTTGCCTGATTCAAATGAGCCCACCCCCTTGTCTCTATGACACTGTGATCCTGAGTTATGTTCAATACAAAATCCCTATGTAATTTCCCATAGTAGGAAAAACACAGTGTTTCATGGGCGATCCCTCACCGTAGTATGTCTATGGGGCAACTTTGGGGGGCTCTAGCGCCCCAGGGGTACAACTTATACCCCACTGCGAGGTATGATCTCGCACAGCCTGATAGCCTCTTCAAATGTGGTGATTCACGTGTTTCTGCGAAATTCTCTCTCGAAGCTACGATCCGTCAAAATTTTCCGTAATGCATTGTCTATGCGATTTTTTCGGCTGATTTTTCGCCCGCTGTACGAACATCGTACACCCGATCGCTTATAAAAGTCATAGCACACCATTCCCGATTAGGCCGCACGATTTGACGCCACTTTTGTAGGTCTGTGACAAAAACTGCGGGACGAGTTACGCGCCGAAGTTTTGTACGGAAGAAAAAGAATAATAAGAATAATAATAATAAGTATGGAGAATAGTAATAGTGATGCCTTGCCTCCGGCAAGCACCACTAATAATAAGTATGGAGAATAGTAATAGTGATGCCTTGCCTCCGGCAAGCACCACTAACTAGAATGTACATTTCCTGAAGAAAATGTGAGTGGTGCTTGCAGTGGCAAAACTCGCCCCTCTGTTGCTAGGGTGTTGCAATGGTGGTTGCTAGGGTACTTGGGGTGGTTGCTAGGGTCCCCATGATGGTTGCTAGGGTCGTTGCTAGGGTACCCAATGTGGTTGCTAGGGTAATCGGGGTGGTTGCTAGGGTGTTGCTATGTGGTTGCTAGGGTACCCGGCGTGGTTTCTAGGGTGGTTGCTAGGGTCCCCATGATGGTTGCTAGGGCCATTGCTAGGGTACCCAGGATGGTTGCTAAGGTAAGTGGGGTGGTTGCTAGGCTGTTGCTATATGGTTGCTAAGGCACCCGGGGTGGTTGCTAGGGTCCCCATGATGGTTGCTAGGGCCGTTGCTAGGTTACCCAGGGTGGTTGCTAGGGTAATCAGTATGGTTGCTAGGGTGTTGCTATGTGGTTGCTAGGGTACTCGGGGTGGTTGCTAGGGCGGTTGCTAGGGTCCCCATGATGGTTGCTAGGGCCGTTGCTAGGGTACCCAGGGTGGTTGCTAGGGTAATTTGGGCGGTTGCTAGGGTGTTGCTATGTGGTTGCTAGGGTACCCGGGGTGGTTGCTAGGGCGGTTGCTAGGGTCCCCATGATGGTTGCTAGGGCCGTTGCTAGGGTACCATGGGTGGTTGCTATGGTAATCGGGGTGGTTGCTAGGGTGTTGCTATGTGGTTGCTAGGGTACACGGGGTGGTTACTAGGGCGGTTGCTAGGGTCCCCATGATGGTTGCTAGGGCCGTTGCTAAGGTACCCAGGGTGGTTGCTAGGTTAATTGGGGCGGTTGCTAAGGTGTTGCTATGTGGTTGCTAGGGTACCCCGGGTGGTTGCTAGGGTCCAAATGATGGTTGCTAGGGCGGTTGCTATGGTAACTCGGGTGGTTGCTATGGTAACCTGGGTAGTTGCTAGGCAGTTGCTAAGGTACTTGGGTTGGTTGCTAAGGTGTTGCTAGGCAGTTGCTAGGGAGTTTTGGCTGGTTGCTAGGCAGTTGCTATGGTATCCTGGGTGGTTGCTATGATGTTACTAGGTTGTTGGTAGTTGTCACAGATGGTCACTATGTAGTTGTTATAGAGTCCTTAGCCCATTTGAGCACTTAGCTAATCACTATTAGCATGTAGTAATCACTGCTAGCATGACTAGCATGTTGGAAGTCCAGTTTGGTACCATGAGTGAAAAAATCCAACCGCCATGACTGTACGATGTTCTGATGCAGAGATATAGGTCATGCAATTCGGTTGCTAGGGTAATCCATTTGGTTGCTAGGGAGTGGCTTGGCAGCTGCCAATGATGATACTCCAAAGGCTGCTTGCCAATATAAACCAACTCCCATGTCTGTACTATGTTCTGATGCAGAGATATAGGTCTTGAAAAATGGTTGCTAGGGTACTCTGGTTGGTTGCTAGGTGATGGCCTAACAGCTGCCAATGATTATACTCCAAAGTCTGCTAGCCTATATAAATGATATAAACCAACCCCCATGCCTTTATGATATTCAGATTTGAAGATATCTCTCTATAATTTGGGTCGCTAGGGTGCTCCAAATGGTTGCTAGGGCGTGGCTATGAAGTGTTGAAGGTGAATCGTGATTGGCCGTTTGCTGCCCCGACTCAAACGAGCCCACCCTCATATTTCTATGACACTTCTATCCAAAGTTATTCATTTGATCTTTTTCAATGGAAGTCTATGGAGCTTGTTGCTATGGCGCTCTATATGGTTGCTAGGGCGTGGCTTGATAGATTCACAGTGATCCTGAGAGACTGATTGGTTGCCTGCTTCAAATGAGCCCACCCCCTTGTCTCTATGACACTGTGATCCTGAGTTATGTTCAATACAAAATCCCTTTGTAATTTCCCATAGTAGGAAAAACACACTGTTTCATGGGCGATCCCTCACCATAGTATGTCTATTGGGCAACTTTGGGGGGCTCTAGCGCCCCAGGGGTACAACTTGTACCCCACTGCGAGGTATCCTCTCGCACAGCCTGATAGCCTCTCCAAATGTGGTGATTCACATGTTTCTGCGAAATTCTCTCTCGGAGCTACGATCCGTCAAAGTTGGCCGTAATGCGTTGTCTATGCGATTTTTCGGCCGATATTTCGCACGGTGTACGAACATCGTACGCCCGATCGCTTATAAAAGTCATAGCACACCATTCCCGATTAGGCCGCACGATTTGATGCCTGTTTCGTTGGTCTGTGTCAAAAACTGCGGGACAAGTTACGCGCCGAAATTTTGGCGGAAGAAGAATAAGAATAACTAGAATGTACATTTCCTGAAGAAAATGTGAGTGGTGCTTGCAGTGGCAAAACTCGGCGCCCTGTTGCCACCCATGATGCCTGTGTGATGTCGTGGAGCCGAGATATAAGTACTTTATATTGCTATATGGTTGCTAGGGTGCTCTATATGGTTGCTATGGTGTGGCTATATAGTTTATGGGGTGATATTTAAAGACTATTTACCAGCCCGAATCCAAAAACCCCAAGCCAGTGTTTCTATGTAGTTATTTTGTTGAGATACAGCTATTAAATGTAGTTAAACGGTTGCTAGGGTGCTAAAATTGGTTGCTAGGGCTTGGCTATGAAGTAGTTATGTCACTACATATGGACTGCTTGATAGGCCAAGTCAAAAGAGCCCACTCTTAAGTATTTATGCCTTCCTGAGCCAAAGATATTATGTCAGATAGTTTTTCCAATGTTAAGTCTATGGGATATTTTTACACATTTTCTTCGTCCGCTGTACGAATATTGTACTTCCGATTGCTTAGAAAAGTCATAGCACACCTCTCCTCAATAAGCCGCACGTTTTGACATCTCATTCGTTGGTCTGTGTCAAAAACTGCGGGACAAGTTACGCGCCGAAATTTTGGCGGAAGAAGAATAAGAATAACTAGAATGTACATTTCCTGAAGAAAATGTGAGTGGTGCTTGCAGTGGCAAAACTCGGCGCCCTGTTGCCACCCATGATGCCTGTGTGATGTCGTGGAGCCGAGATATAAGTACTTTATATTGCTATATGGTTGCTAGGGTGCTCTATATGGTTGCTATGGTGTGGCTATATAGTTTATGGGGTGATATTTAAAGACTATTTACCAGCCCGAATCCAAAAACCCCAAGCCAGTGTTTCTATGTAGTTATTTTGTTGAGATACAGCTATTAAATGTAGTTAAACGGTTGCTAGGGTGCTAAAATTGGTTGCTAGGGCTTGGCTATGAAGTAGTTATGTCACTACATATGGACTGCTTGATAGGCCAAGTCAAAAGAGCCCACTCTTAAGTATTTATGCCTTCCTGAGCCAAAGATATTATGTCAGATAGTTTTTCCAATGTTAAGTCTATGGGATATTTTTACACATTTTCTTCGTCCGCTGTACGAATATTGTACTTCCGATTGCTTAGAAAAGTCATAGCACACCTCTCCTCAATAAGCCGCACGTTTTGACATCTCATTCATGGGTCTGTGACAAAAAATGCGGGAGGAGTAGCGCGCCAAAGTTTTGTCAAGGCGAATAGTAATAGTGATGCCTTGCCTCCGGCAAGCACCACTAATAATAAGTATGTGAGATAATAATAGTGATGCCTTGCCTCCGGCAAGCACCACTAACTAGAATGTACATTTCCTGAAGAAAATGTGAGTGGTGCTTGCAGTGGCAAAACTCTGCTCCCGGTAGCCACACATGAAGCCTGTGTGATGTTGTGGATCCAAGATATATGCTCTTTATATTCCTATATGGTTGCTAGGGTAGTCTACATGGTTGCTATGATGTGGCTATATTGTTTATGGGGTGATATTTAAAGACTATTTGCCAGCCTGAATCCAAAAAGCCAGAGCCAGTGTTTTCTATATTGTTATATTGCTGAGATACAGCTTTTAAATATTGTTAAACAGTTGGTAGGTTGCTAAAAGTGGTTGCTAGGGTACCCAGGATGGTTGCTAGGGCAGTTGCTATGGTCCCCATAATGGTTGCTAGGGCCGTTGCTAGGGTACCCAGGGTGGTTGCTAGGGTAATTGGGGCGGTTGCTAGGGTGTTGCTATGTGGTTGCTAGGGTACTCGGGGTGGTTGCTAGGGCGGTTGCTAGGGTCCCCATGATGGTTGCTAGGGCCGTTGCTAGGGTACCCAGGGTGGTTGCTAGGGTAATCGGGGCGGTTGCTAGGGTGTTGCTATGTGGTTGCTAGGGTACCCGGGGTGGTTGCTAGGGCGGTTGCTAGGGTCCCCATGATGGTTGCTAGGGCCGTTTCTAGGGTACCCTGGGTGGTTGCTATGGTAGTCGGGGTGGTTGCTAGGGTGTTGCTATGTGGTTGCTAGGGTACCCGGGGTGGTTGCTAGGGCGGTTGCTAGGGTCCCCATGATGGTTGCTAGGGCCGTTTCTAGGGTACCCTGGGTGGTTGCTATGGTAATCGGGGTGGTTGCTAGGGTGTTGCTATGTGGTTGCTAGGGTACCCGGGGTGGTTACTAGGGCGGTTGCTAGGTTCCCCATGATGGTTGCTAGGGCCGTTGCTAAGGTACCCAGGGTGGTTGCTAGGGTAATTGGGGCGGTTGCTAAGGTGTTGCTATGTGGTTGCTAGGGTACCCCGGGTGGTTGCTAGGGTCCAAATGATGGTTGCTAGGGCGGTTGCTATAGTAACTCGGGTGGTTGCTATGGTAACCTGGGTGGTTGCTAGGCAGTTGCTAAGGTACTTGGGTTGGTTGCTAAGGTGTTGCTAGGCAGTTGCTAGGGAGTTTTGGCTGGTTGCTAGGCAGTTGCTATGGTATCCTGGGTGGTTGCTATGATGTTACTAGGTTGATGGTAGTTGTCACAGATGGTCACTATGTAGTTGTTATAGAGTCCTTAGCCCATTTGAGCACTTAGCTAATCACTATTAGCATGTAGCTAATCACTGCTAGCATGACTAGCATGTTGGAAGTCCAGTTTGGTACCATGAGTGAAAAAATCCAACCGCCATGTCTGTACAATGTTCTGATGCAGAGATATAGGTCATGCAATTCGGTTGCTAGGGTAATCCATTTGGTTGCTAGGGAGTGGCTTGGCAGCTGCCAATGATGATACTCCAAAGGCTGCTTGCCAATATAAACCAACTCCCATGTCTGTACAATGTTCTGATGCAGAGATATAGGTCTTGAAAAATGGTTGCTAGGGTACTCTGGTTGGTTGCTAGGTAGTGGCCTAACAGCTGCCAATGATTATACTCCAAAGTCTGCTAGCCTATATGAATGATATAAACCAACCCCCATGCCTTTATGATATTCAGATTTGAAGATATCTCTCTATGCTTTGGGTCGCTAGGGAGCTCCAAATGGTTGCTAGGGCGTGGCTATGAAGTGCTGAAGGTGATTCGTGATTGGCCATTTGCTGCCCCGAGTCAAACGAGCCCACCCTCATATTTCTATGACACTTCTATCCAAAGTTATTCATTTGATCTTTTTCAATGGAAGTCTATGGATCTTGTTGCTATGGTGCTCTCCATGGTTGCTAGGGCGTGGCTTGATAGCTTCATAATGATCCTGAGAGTCTGATTGGTTGCCTGATTGAAATGAGCCCACCCGCTTGTCTCTATGACACTGTGATGCAGAGTTATGTTCAATACAAAATCCCTATGTAATTTCCCATAGTAGGAAAAACACAGTGTTTCATGGGCGATCTCGCACCATAGTATGTCTATGGGGCAACTTTGGGGGTCTCTAGCCCCCCAGGGGTACAACTTGTACCCCTCTGCGAGGTATGTTCTCGCACAGCTTGATAGCCTCTTCAAATGTGGTGATTCACGTGTTTCTGCGAAATTCTCTCTTGGAGCTACGATCCGTCAAAGTTGACCGCAATGTTAAGTCTATGGGTTTGATCGCCCGATTTTTCTCGCGATGTACGAACATCGTACACCCGATCGCTTATAAAAGTCATAGCACACCATTCCCGAATAGGCCGCACGATTTGACGCCTCTTTTATGGGTCTGTGACAAAAGCTGCGGGACGAGTTACGCGCCGAAAATTTGTACGGAATCTATAAGAAGAAGAAGAATAAGAATAATAAGTATGGACAATAGTAATAGTGATGCCTTGCCTCCGGCAAGCACCACTAACTAGAATGTACATTTCCTGAAGAAAATGTGAGTGGTGCTTGCAGTGGCAAAACTCTGCGCCCGGTAGCCACCCATGATGCCTGTGTGATGTTGTGGAGCCGTGATACAAGTCATTTATATTGCTATATGGTTGCTAGGCTGCTCTATATGGTTGCTATGGTGTGGCTATATAGTTTATGGGGTGATATTTAAAGATTATTTACCAGCCTGAATCCAAAAACCCCAAGCCAGTGTTTCTATGTAGTTATTTTGCTGAGATACAGCTTTAAATGTAGTGAAACAGTTGCTAGGGTGCTAAAATTGGTTGCTAGGGCGTGGCTATGAAGTAGTTATGTCACAACATATGGACTGTTTGATAGGCCGAGTCAAAAGAGCCCACTCCAAAGCCTCTATGCCTTTCTGATCCAAAGATATGATGTCAGATAATTTTTCCAATGTTAAGTCTATGGGATATTTTTACACAATTTCTTCGTCCGCTGTACGAATATTGTACTTCCGATTGCTTAGAAAAGTCATAGCACACCTCTCCTCAATAAGCCGCATGTTTTGACACCTCATTCATGGGTCTGCGACAAAAAATGCGGGAGGAGTAGCGTGCCAAAGTTTTGTCAAGGTGAATAGTAATAGTAACACTAGAATGTACATTTCCTGAAGAAAATGTGAGTGGTGCTTGCAGTGGCAAAACTCACCCCTCTGTTGCTAGGGTGTTGCAATGAGGTTGCTAGGGTGGTTGCTAGGGTTCCCAGTGTGGTTGCTAGGGTAATCTGGGTGGTTGCTATGGTGGTTGCTAGTGTACTCAGGACGGTTGCTAAGGCCATTGCTAGGGTTCTCAGGGTGGTTTATATGGTAATCAGGGAGGTTGCTAGGGTGTTGTTTTGTGGTTGCTAAGGTACCCTGGGTGGTTGCTAGGGCGGTTGCTAGGGTCCCCATGATGGTTGCTAGGGCCGTTGCTAGGTTACCCAGGTTGGTTGCTAGGGTAATTGGGGCGGTTGCTAGGGTGTTGCTATGTGGTTGCTAGGGTACTCGGGGTGGTTGCTAGGGCGGTTGCTAGGGTCCCCATGATGGTTGCTAGGGCCGTTGCTAGGGTACCCAGGGTGGTTGCTAGGGTAATCGGGGCGGTTGCTAGGGTGTTGCTATGTGGTTGCTAGGGTACCCAGGGTGGTTGCTAGGGCGGTTGCTAGGGTCCCCATGATGGTTGCTAGGGCCGTTGCTAGGGTACCCTGGGTGGTTGCTATGGTAATCGGGGTGGTTGCTAGGGTGTTGCTATGTGGTTGCTAGGGTACCCGGGGTGGTTGCTAGGGCGGTTGCTAGGGTCCCCATGATGGTTGCTAGGGCCGTTGCTAAGGTACCCAGGGTGGTTGCTAGGGTAATTGGGGCGGTTGCTAAGGTGCTGCTATGTGGTTGCTAAGGTACCCCGGGTGGTTGCTAGGGTCCAAATGATGGTTGCTAGGGCGGTTGCTATGGTAACTCGGGTGGTTGCTATGGTAACCTGGGTGGTTGCTAGGCAGTTGCTAAGGTACTTGGGTTGGTTGCTAAGGTGTTGCTAGGCAGTTGCTAGGGAGTTTTGGCTGGTTGCTAGGCAGTTGCTATGGTATCCTGGGTGGTTGCTATGATGTTACTAGGTTGATGGTAGTTGTCACAGATGGTCACTATGTAGTTGTTATAGAGTCCTTAGCCCATTTGAGCACTAAGCTAATCACTATTAGCATGTAGCTAATCACTGCTAGCATGACTAGCATGTTGGAAGTCCAGTTTGGTACCATGAGTGAAAAAATCCAACCGCCATGTCTGTACGATGTTCTGATGCAGAGATATAGGTCATGCAATTCGGTTGCTAGGGTAATCCATTTGGTTGCTAGGGAGTGGCTTGGCAGCTGCCAATGATGATACTCCAAAGGCTGCTTGCCAATATAAACCAACTCCCATGTCTGTACAATGTTCTGATGCAGAGATATAGGTCTTGAAAAATGGTTGCTAGGGTACTCTGGTTGGTTGCTAGGTAGTGGCCTAACAGCTGCCAATGATTATACTCCAAAGTGTGCTAGCCTATATGAATGATATAAACCAACCCCCATGCCTTTATGATATTCAGATTTGAAGATATCTCTCTATAATTTGGGTCGCTAGGGTGCTCCAAATGGTTGCTAGGGCGTGGCTATGAAGTGTTGAAGGTGATTCGTGATTGGCCATTTGCTGCCCCAAGTCAAACGAGCCCACCCTGATGTTTCTATGACACTTCTATCCAAAGTTATTCATTTTATCTTTTTCAATGGAAGTCTATGGAGCTTGTTGCTATGGCGCTCTCTATGGTTGCTAGGGCGTGGCTTGATAGATTCAAAGTGATCCTGAGAGACTGATTGGTTGCCTGATTCAAATGAGCCCACCCCCTTGTCTCTATGACACTGTGATCCTGAGTTATGTTCAATACAAAATCCCTATGTAATTTCCCATAGTAGGAAAAACACAGTGTTTCATGGGCGATCCCTCACCGTAGTATGTCTATGGGGCAACTTTGGGGGGCTCTAGCGCCCCAGGGGTACAACTTATACCCCACTGCGAGGTATGATCTCGCACAGCCTGATAGCCTCTTCAAATGTGGTGATTCACGTGTTTCTGCGAAATTCTCTCTCGAAGCTACGATCCGTCAAAATTTTCCGTAATGCATTGTCTATGCGATTTTTTCGGCTGATTTTTCGCCCGCTGTACGAACATCGTACACCCGATCGCTTATAAAAGTCATAGCACACCATTCCCGATTAGGCCGCACGATTTGACGCCACTTTTGTAGGTCTGTGAAAAAAACTGCGGGACGAGTTACGCGCCGAAGTTTTGTACGGAAGAAAAAGAATAATAAGAATAATAATAATAAGTATGGAGAATAGTAATAGTGATGCCTTGCCTCCGGCAAGCACCACTAATAATAAGTATGGAGAATAGTAATAGTGATGCCTTGCCTCCGGCAAGCACCACTAACTAGAATGTACATTTCCTGAAGAAAATGTGAGTGGTGCTTGCAGTGGCAAAACTCGCCCCTCTGTTGCTAGGGTGTTGCAATGGTGGTTGCTAGGGTACTTGGGGTGGTTGCTAGGGTCCCCATGATGGTTGCTAGGGTCGTTGCTAGGGTACCCAATGTGGTTGCTAGGGTAATCGGGGTGGTTGCTAGGGTGTTGCTATGTGGTTGCTAGGGTACCCGGCGTGGTTTCTAGGGTGGTTGCTAGGGTCCCCATGATGGTTGCTAGGGCCATTGCTAGGGTACCCAGGATGGTTGCTAAGGTAAGTGGGGTGGTTGCTAGGCTGTTGCTATATGGTTGCTAAGGCACCCGGGGTGGTTGCTAGGGTCCCCATGATGGTTGCTAGGGCCGTTGCTAGGTTACCCAGGGTGGTTGCTAGGGTAATCAGTATGGTTGCTAGGGTGTTGCTATGTGGTTGCTAGGGTACTCGGGGTGGTTGCTAGGGCGGTTGCTAGGGTCCCCATGATGGTTGCTAGGGCCGTTGCTAGGGTACCCAGGGTGGTTGCTAGGGTAATTTGGGCGGTTGCTAGGGTGTTGCTATGTGGTTGCTAGGGTACCCGGGGTGGTTGCTAGGGCGGTTGCTAGGGTCCCCATGATGGTTGCTAGGGCCGTTGCTAGGGTACCATGGGTGGTTGCTATGGTAATCGGGGTGGTTGCTAGGGTGTTGCTATGTGGTTGCTAGGGTACACGGGGTGGTTACTAGGGCGGTTGCTAGGGTCCCCATGATGGTTGCTAGGGCCGTTGCTAAGGTACCCAGGGTGGTTGCTAGGTTAATTGGGGCGGTTGCTAAGGTGTTGCTATGTGGTTGCTAGGGTACCCCGGGTGGTTGCTAGGGTCCAAATGATGGTTGCTAGGGCGGTTGCTATGGTAACTCGGGTGGTTGCTATGGTAACCTGGGTAGTTGCTAGGCAGTTGCTAAGGTACTTGGGTTGGTTGCTAAGGTGTTGCTAGGCAGTTGCTAGGGAGTTTTGGCTGGTTGCTAGGCAGTTGCTATGGTATCCTGGGTGGTTGCTATGATGTTACTAGGTTGTTGGTAGTTGTCACAGATGGTCACTATGTAGTTGTTATAGAGTCCTTAGCCCATTTGAGCACTTAGCTAATCACTATTAGCATGTAGTAATCACTGCTAGCATGACTAGCATGTTGGAAGTCCAGTTTGGTACCATGAGTGAAAAAATCCAACCGCCATGACTGTACGATGTTCTGATGCAGAGATATAGGTCATGCAATTCGGTTGCTAGGGTAATCCATTTGGTTGCTAGGGAGTGGCTTGGCAGCTGCCAATGATGATACTCCAAAGGCTGCTTGCCAATATAAACCAACTCCCATGTCTGTACTATGTTCTGATGCAGAGATATAGGTCTTGAAAAATGGTTGCTAGGGTACTCTGGTTGGTTGCTAGGTGATGGCCTAACAGCTGCCAATGATTATACTCCAAAGTCTGCTAGCCTATATAAATGATATAAACCAACCCCCATGCCTTTATGATATTCAGATTTGAAGATATCTCTCTATAATTTGGGTCGCTAGGGTGCTCCAAATGGTTGCTAGGGCGTGGCTATGAAGTGTTGAAGGTGAATCGTGATTGGCCGTTTGCTGCCCCGACTCAAACGAGCCCACCCTCATATTTCTATGACACTTCTATCCAAAGTTATTCATTTGATCTTTTTCAATGGAAGTCTATGGAGCTTGTTGCTATGGCGCTCTATATGGTTGCTAGGGCGTGGCTTGATAGATTCACAGTGATCCTGAGAGACTGATTGGTTGCCTGCTTCAAATGAGCCCACCCCCTTGTCTCTATGACACTGTGATCCTGAGTTATGTTCAATACAAAATCCCTTTGTAATTTCCCATAGTAGGAAAAACACACTGTTTCATGGGCGATCCCTCACCATAGTATGTCTATTGGGCAACTTTGGGGGGCTCTAGCGCCCCAGGGGTACAACTTGTACCCCACTGCGAGGTATCCTCTCGCACAGCCTGATAGCCTCTCCAAATGTGGTGATTCACATGTTTCTGCGAAATTCTCTCTCGGAGCTACGATCCGTCAAAGTTGGCCGTAATGCGTTGTCTATGCGATTTTTCGGCCGATATTTCGCACGGTGTACGAACATCGTACGCCCGATCGCTTATAAAAGTCATAGCACACCATTCCCGATTAGGCCGCACGATTTGATGCCTGTTTCGTTGGTCTGTGTCAAAAACTGCGGGACAAGTTACGCGCCGAAATTTTGGCGGAAGAAGAATAAGAATAACTAGAATGTACATTTCCTGAAGAAAATGTGAGTGGTGCTTGCAGTGGCAAAACTCGGCGCCCTGTTGCCACCCATGATGCCTGTGTGATGTCGTGGAGCCGAGATATAAGTACTTTATATTGCTATATGGTTGCTAGGGTGCTCTATATGGTTGCTATGGTGTGGCTATATAGTTTATGGGGTGATATTTAAAGACTATTTACCAGCCCGAATCCAAAAACCCCAAGCCAGTGTTTCTATGTAGTTATTTTGTTGAGATACAGCTATTAAATGTAGTTAAACGGTTGCTAGGGTGCTAAAATTGGTTGCTAGGGCTTGGCTATGAAGTAGTTATGTCACTACATATGGACTGCTTGATAGGCCAAGTCAAAAGAGCCCACTCTTAAGTATTTATGCCTTCCTGAGCCAAAGATATTATGTCAGATAGTTTTTCCAATGTTAAGTCTATGGGATATTTTTACACATTTTCTTCGTCCGCTGTACGAATATTGTACTTCCGATTGCTTAGAAAAGTCATAGCACACCTCTCCTCAATAAGCCGCACGTTTTGACATCTCATTCGTTGGTCTGTGTCAAAAACTGCGGGACAAGTTACGCGCCGAAATTTTGGCGGAAGAAGAATAAGAATAACTAGAATGTACATTTCCTGAAGAAAATGTGAGTGGTGCTTGCAGTGGCAAAACTCGGCGCCCTGTTGCCACCCATGATGCCTGTGTGATGTCGTGGAGCCGAGATATAAGTACTTTATATTGCTATATGGTTGCTAGGGTGCTCTATATGGTTGCTATGGTGTGGCTATATAGTTTATGGGGTGATATTTAAAGACTATTTACCAGCCCGAATCCAAAAACCCCAAGCCAGTGTTTCTATGTAGTTATTTTGTTGAGATACAGCTATTAAATGTAGTTAAACGGTTGCTAGGGTGCTAAAATTGGTTGCTAGGGCTTGGCTATGAAGTAGTTATGTCACTACATATGGACTGCTTGATAGGCCAAGTCAAAAGAGCCCACTCTTAAGTATTTATGCCTTCCTGAGCCAAAGATATTATGTCAGATAGTTTTTCCAATGTTAAGTCTATGGGATATTTTTACACATTTTCTTCGTCCGCTGTACGAATATTGTACTTCCGATTGCTTAGAAAAGTCATAGCACACCTCTCCTCAATAAGCCGCACGTTTTGACATCTCATTCATGGGTCTGTGACAAAAAATGCGGGAGGAGTAGCGCGCCAAAGTTTTGTCAAGGCGAATAGTAATAGTGATGCCTTGCCTCCGGCAAGCACCACTAACTAGAATGTACATTTCCTGAAGAAAATGTGAGTGGTGCTTGCAGTGGCAAAACTCACCCCTCTGTTGCTAGGGTGTTGCAATGAGGTTGCTAGGGTGGTTGCTAGTGTACCCAGTGTGGTTGCTAGGGTAATCTGGGTGGTTGCTAAGGCCATTGCTAGGGTTCTCAGGGTGATTTATATGGTAATCAGGGAGGTTGCTAGGGTGTTGTTATGTGGTTGCTAGGGTACCCTGGGTGTTTGCTAGGGCGGTTGCTAGGGTCCCCATGATGGTTGCTAGGGCCATTGCTAGGGTACCCAGGGTGGTTGCTAGGGTAATTGGGGCGGTTGCTAAGGTGTTGCTATGTGGTTGCTAGGGTACCCCGGGTGGTTGCTAGGGTCCAAATGATGGTTGCTAGGGCGGTTGCTATGGTAACTTGGGTGGTTGCTATGGTAACCTGGGTGGTTGCTAGGCAGTTGCTAAGGTACTTGGGTTGGTTGCTAAGGTGTTGCTAGGCAGTTGCTAGGGAGTTTTGGCTGGTTGCTAGGCAGTTGCTATGGTATCCTGGGTGGTTGCTATGATGTTACTAGGTTGATGGTAGTTGTCACAGTTGTTCACTATGTAGTTGTTATAGAGTCCTTAGCCCATTTGAGCACTTAGCTAATCACTATTAGCATGTAGCTAATCACTGCTAGCATGACTAGCATGTTGGAAGTCCAGTTTGGTACCATGAGTGAAAAAATCCAACCGCCATGTCTGTACGATGTTCTGATTTAGAGATATAGGTCATGCAAAACGGTTGCTAGGGTAATCCGTTTGGTTGCTAGGGAGTGGCTTGGCAGCTCCCAATGATGATACTCCAAAGGCTGCTTGCCAATATAAACCAACCCCCATGTCTGTAAAATGTTCTGATGCTGAGATATAGGTCTTGAGAAATGGTTGCTAGGGTACTCTGGTTGGTTGCTAGGGAGTGGCCTGACAGCTGCCAATGATGATACTTCAAAGGCTGCTTGCCAATATAAACCAACCCCCATGTCTGTACAATGTTCTGATGCAGAGATATAGGTCTTGAGAAATGGTTGCTAGGGTACTCTGGTTGGTTGCTAGGGAGTGGCCTGACAGCTGCCAATGATGATACTCCAAAGTCTGCTAGCCTATATGAATGATATAAACCAACCCCCATGCCTTTATGATATTCAGATTTGAAGATATCTCTCTATGCTTTGGGTCGCTAGGGTGCTCCAAATGGTTGCTAGGGCGTGGCTATGAAGTGTTGAAGGTTATTCGTGATTGGCCGTTTGCTGCCCCGACTCAAATGAGCCCACCCTCATGTTTCTATGACACTTCTATACAAAGTTATTCATTTTATCTTTTTCAATGGAAGTCTATGGAGCTTGTTGCTATGGCGCTCTATATGGTTGCTAGGGCGTGGCTTGATAGATTCACAGTGATCCTGAGAGACTGATTGGTTGCCTGATTCAAATGAGCCCACCCCCTTGTCTCTATGACACTGTGATCCTGAGTTATGTTCAATACAAAATCCCTATGTAATTTCCCATAGTAGGAAAAACACAGTGTTTCATGGGCGATCCCTCACCATAGTATGTCTATGGGGCAACTTTGGGGGTCTCTAGCGCCCCAGGGGTACAACTTGTACCCCTCTGCGAGGTATGCTCTCGCACAGCCTGATAGCCTCTCCAAATGTGGTGATTCACATGTTTCTGCGAAATTCTCTCTCGGAGCTACGATCCGTCAAAGTTGGCCGTAATGCGTTGTCTATGCGATTTTTCGGCCGATATTTTGCCCGGTGTACGAACATCGTACGCCCGATCGCTTATAAAAGTCATAGCACACCATTCCCGAATAGGCCGCACGATTTGACGCCTCTTTTGCGGGTCTGTGACCAAATATGCGGGACTAGTTACGCGCCGAAATTTTGGCGGAAGAAGAATAATAAGAATAATAATAATAAGTATGTGAGATAGTAATAGTGATGCCTTGCCTCCGGCAAGCACCACTAACTAGAATGTACATTTCCTGAAGAAAATGTGAGTGGTGCTTGCAGTGGCAAAACTCGGCGCCCTGTAGCCACCCATGATGCCTGTGTGATGATGTGGAGCCATGATATAAGTACTTTATATTGCTATATGGTTGCTAGGGTGCTCTATATGGTTGCTATGGTGTGGCTATATAGTTTATGGGGTGTTATTTAAAGACTATTGGCCAGCCTGAATCCAAAAAGCCAGAGTCAGTGTTTCTATATAGTTATTTTGCTGATATATAGCTTTTAAATGTAGCTAAACAGTTGCTAGGGTGCTAAAAGTGGTTGCTAGGGCGTGGCTATGAAGTTGTTATGTCACTACTTATGGACTGCTTGATAGGCCGAGTCAAAAGAGCCCTCTGCCAAGCCTCTATGACTTTCTGATCCAAAGATATGATGTCAGATAGTTTTTCCAATGTTAAGTCAATGGAATATTTTTGCACATTTTCTTCGCCCGCTGTACGATTACCGTAAGTCCGATTGCTTTGAAAAGTCATAGCACACCTCTCCTCAATAAGCCACACGTTTTGACATCTCATTCATGGGTCTGCGACAAAAAATGCGGGAGGAGTAGCGTGCCAAAGTTTTGTCAAGGCGAATAGTAATAGTAACACTAGAATGTACATTTCCTGAAGAAAATGTGAGTGGTGCTTGCAGTGGCAAAACTCTGCTCCCGGTAGCCAAACATGAAGCCTGTGTGATGTTGTGGATCCAAGATATATGCTCTTTATATTCCTATATGGTTGCTAGGGTACTCTACATGGTTGCTATGATGTGGCTATATAGTTTATGGGGTGATATTTAAAGACTATTTGCCAGCCTGAATCCAAAAAGCCAGATCTAGTGTTTCTATATAGTTATTTTGCTGACAAATAGCTTTTATATGTTGTTAAACAGTTGCTAGGGTGCTAAAAGTGGTTGCTAGGGCGTGGCTATGAAGTTGTTATGTCACTACTTATGGACTGCTTGATAGGCCGAGTCAAAAGAGCCCTCTGCCAAGCCTCTATGACTTTCTGATCCAAAGATATGATGTCAGATAGTTTTTCCAATGTTAAGTCTATGGGATATTTTTACACATTTTCTTCGTCCGCTGTACGAATATCGTATGTCAGATTGCTTAGAAAAGTCATAGCACACCTCTCCTCAATAAGCCGCACGTTTTGACATCTCATTCATGGGTCTGTGACAAAAAATGCGGGAGGAGTAGCGCGCCAAAGTTTTGTCAAGGCGAATAGTAATAGTGATGCCTTGCCTCCGGCAAGCACCACTAACTAGAATGTACATTTCCTGAAGAAAATGTGAGTGGTGCTTGCAGTGGCAAAACTCTGCGCCCTGTAGCCACCCATGATGCCTGTGTGATGTTTTGGAGCAGTGATATAAGTTCTTTATATTGCTATATGGTTTCTAGGGTGCACTATATGGTTGCTATGGAGTGGCTATATAGTTTATGGGGTGATATTTAAAGACTATTTGCCAGCCTGAATCCAAAAAGCCAGATCTAGTGTTTCTATTTAGTTATTTTGCTGAGATACAGCTTTAAAATATAGTTTAACAGTTGCTAGGGTGCTAAAAGTGGTTGCTAGGGCGTGGCTATGAAGTAGTTATGTCACTACATATGGACTGATTGATAGGCCGAGTCAAAAGAGCCCACTCCCAAGCCTCTATGCCTTCCTGATCCAAAGATATGATGTCAGATAATTTTTCCAATGTTAAGTCTATGGGATATTTTTACACATTTTCTTCGTCCGCTGTACGAATATTGTACTTCCGATTGCTTAGAAAAGTCATAGCACACCTCTCCTCAATAAGCCGCACATTTTGACATCTCATTCATGGGTCTGTGACAAAAAATGCGGGAGGAGTAGCGCGCCAAAGTTTTGTCAAGGCGAATAGTAATAGTGATGCCTTGCCTCCGGCAAGCACCACTAACTAGAATGTACATTTCCTGAAGAAAATGTGAGTGGTGCTTGCAGTGGCAAAACTCACCCCTCTGTTGCTAGGGTGTTGCAATGAGGTTGCTAGGGTGGTTGCTAGGGTACCCAGTGTGGTTGCTAGGGTAATCTGGGTGGTTGCTATGGTGGTTGCTAGTGTACTCAGGATGGTTGCTAAGGCCATTGCTAGGTTACCCAGGTTGGTTGCTAGGGTAATCGGTATGGTTGCTAGGGTGTTGTTATGTGGTTGCTAGGGTACCCTGGGTGGTTGCTAGGGCGGTTGCTAGGGTCCCCATGATGGTTGCTAGGGCCGTTGCTAGGGTACCCAGGGTGGTTGCTAGGGTAATCGGTATGGTTGCTAGGGTGTTGCTATGTGGTTGCTAGGGTACCCGGGGTGGTTGCTAGGGCAGTTGCTATGGACCCCATGATGGTTGCTAGGGCCGTTGCTAGGGTACCCAGGGTGGTTGCTAGGGTAATCGGGGCGGTTGCTAGGGTGTTGCTATGTGGTTGCTAGGGTACCCGGGGTGGTTGCTAGGGCGGTTGCTAGGGTCCCCATGATGGTTGCTAGGGCTGTTGCTAGGGTACCATGGGTGGTTGCTATGGTAATCGGGGTGGTTGCTAGGGTGTTGCTATGTGGTTGCTAGGGTACCCGGGGTGGTTGCTAGGGCGGTTGCTAGGGTCCCCATGATGGTTGCTAGGGCCGTTGCTAAGGTACCCAGGGTGGTTGCTAGGGTAATTGGGGCGGTTGCTAAGGTGTTGCTATGTGGTTGCTAGGGTACCCCGGGTGGTTGCTAGGGTCCAAATGATGGTTGCTAGGGCGGTTGCTATGGTAGCTCGGGTGGTTGCTATGGTAACCTGGGTGGTTGCTAGGCAGTTACTAAGGTACTTGGGTTGGTTGCTAAGGTGTTGCTAGGCAGTTGCTAGGGAGTTTTGGCTGGTTGCTAGGCAGTTGCTATGGTATCCTGGGTGGTTGCTATGATGTTACTAGGTTGTTGGTAGTTGTCACAGATGGTCACTATGTAGTTGTTATAGAGTCCTTAGCCCATTTGAGCACTTAGCTAATCACTATTAGCATGTAGCTAATCACTGCTAGCATGACTAGCATGTTGGAAGTCCAGTTTGGTACCATGAGTCAACAAATCCAACCGCCATGTCTGTACGATGTTCTGATTTAGAGATATAGGTCATGCAAAACGGTTGCTAGGGTAATCCGTTTGGTTGCTAGGGAGTGGCTTGGCAGCTCCCAATGATGATACTCCAAACGCTGCTTGCCAATATAAACCAACCCCATGTCTGTACAATGTTCTGATGCAGAGATATAGGTCTTGAGAAATGGTTGCTAGGGTACTCTGGTTGGTTGCTAGGGAGAGGCCCGACAGCTGCCAATGATGATACTTCAAAGGGTGCTTGCCAATATAAACCAACCCCCATGTCTGTACAATGTTCTGATGCAGAGATATAGGTCTTGAGAAATGGTTGCTAGGGTACTCTGGTTGGTTGCTAGGGAGTGGCCTGACAGCTGCCAATGATGATACTCCAAAGTCTGCTAGCCTATATGAATGATATAAACCAACCCCCATGCCTTTATGATATTCAGATTTGAAGATATCTCTCTATGCTTTGGGTCGCTAGGGTGCTCCAAATGGTTGCTAGGGCGTGGCTATGAAGTGTTGAAGGTGATTCGTGATTGGCCGTTTGCTGCCCCGACTCAAATGAGCCCACCCTCATGTTTCTATGACACTTCTATACAAAGTTATTCATTTTATCTTTTTCAATGGAAGTCTATGGAGCTTGTTGCTATGGCGCTCTCTATGGTTGCTAGGGCGTGGCTTGATAGATTCACAGTGATCCTGAGAGACTGATTGGTTGCCTGATTCAAATGAGCCCACCCCCTTGTCTCTATGACACTGTCATCCTGAGTTATGTTCAATACAAAATCCCCATGTAATATCCCATAGTAGGAAAAACACAGTGTTTCATGGGCGATCCCTCACCATAGTATGTCTATGGGGCAACTTTGGGGGTCTCTAGCGCCCCAGGGGTACAACTTGTACCCCTCTGCGAGGTATGCTCTCGCACAGCCTGATAGCCTCTCCAAATGTGGTGATTCACATGTTTCTGCGAAATTCTCTCTCGGAGCTACGATCCGTCAAAGTTGGCCGTAATGCGTTGTCTATGCGATTTTTCGGCCGATATTTCGCCCGGTGTACGAACATCGTACGCCCGATCGCTTATAAAAGTCATAGCACACCATTCCCGAATAGGCCGCACGATTTGACGCCTCTTTTGCGGGTCTGTGACCAAATATGCGGGACTAGTTACGCGCCGAAATTTTGGCGGAAGAAGAATAATAAGAATAATAATAATAAGTATGTGAGATAGTAATAGTGATGCCTTGCCTCCGGCAAGCACCACTAACTAGAATGTACATTTCCTGAAGAAAATGTGAGTGGTGCTTGCAGTGGCAAAACTGGCCCCTCTGTTGCTAGGGTGTTGCAATGAGGTTGCTAGGGTGGTTGCTAGGGTACCCAGTGTGGTTGCTAGGGTAATCTGGGTGGTTGCTATGGTGGTTGCTAGTGTACTCAGGACGGTTGCTAAGGCCATTGCTAGGGTTCTCAGGGTGGTTTATATGGTACTCAGGAAGGTTGCTAGGGTGTTGTTATGTGGTTGCTAGGGTACCCTGGGTGGTTGCTAGGGTGGTTGCTAGGGTCCCCATGATGGTTGCTAGGGCCGTTGCTAGGTTACCAAGGTTGGTTGCTAGGGTAATCGGTATGGTTGCTAGGGTGTTGCTATGTGGTTGCTAGGGTACCCGGGGTGGTTGCTAGGGCAGTTGCTATGGTCCCCATGATGGTTGCTAGGGTCGTTGCTAGGGTACCCAGGGTGGTTGCTAGGGTAATTGGGGCGGTTGCTAGGGTGTTGCTATGTGGTTGCTAGGGTACTCGGGGTGGTTGCTAGGGCGGTTGCTAGGGTCCCCATGATGGTTGCTAGGGCCGTTGCTAGGGTACCCAGGGTGGTTGCTAGGGTAATCGGGGCGGTTGCTAGGGTGTTGCTATGTGGTTGCTAGGGTACCCGGGGTGGTTGCTAGGGCGGTTGCTAGGGTCCCCATGATGATTGCTAGGGACGTTGCTAGGGTACCCTGGGTGGTTGCTATGGTAATCGGGGTGGTTGCTAGGGTGTTGCTATGTGGTTGCTAGGGTACCCGGGGTGGTTGCTAGGGCGGTTGCTAGGGTCCCCATGATGGTTGCTAGGGCCGTTGCTAAGGTACCCAGGGTGGTTGCTAGGGTAATTGGGGCGGTTGCTAAGGTGTTGCTATGTGGTTGCTAGGGTACCCCGGGTGGTTGCTAGGGTCCAAATGATGGTTGCTAGGGCGGTTGCTATGGTAACTCGGGTGGTTGCTATGGTAACCTGGGTGGTTGCTAGGCAGTTGCTAAGGTACTTGGGTTTGTTGCTAAGGTGTTGCTAGGCAGTTGCTAGGGAGTTTTGGCTGGTTGCTAGGCAGTTGCTATGGTATCCTGGGTGGTTGCTATGATCTTACTAGGTTGATGGTAGTTGTCACAGATGGTCACTATGTAGTTGTTATAGAGTCCTTAGCCCATTTGAGCACTTAGCTAATCACTATTAGCATGTAGCTAATCACTGCTAGCATGACTAGCATGTTGGAAGTCCAGTTTGGTACCATGAGTGAAAAAATCCAACCGCCATGTCTGTACGATGTTCTGATGCAGAGATATAGGTCATGCAATTCGGTTGCTAGGGTAATCCATTTGGTTGCTAGGGAGTGGCTTGGCAGCTGCCAGTGATGATACTCCAAAGGCTGCTTGCCAATATAAACCAACTCCCATGTCTGTACAATGTTCTGATGCAGAGATATAGGTCTTGAAAAATGGTTGCTAGGGTACTCTGGTTGGTTGCTAGGTAGTGGCCTAACAGCTGCCAATGATTATACTCCAAAGTGTGCTAGCCTATATGAATGATATAAACCAACCCCCATGCCTTTATGATATTCAGATTTGAAGATATCTCTCTATGCTTTGGGTCGCTAGGGTGCTCCAAATGGTTGCTAGGGCTTGGCTATGAAGTGTTGAAGGTGATTCGTGATTGGCCATTTGCTGCCCCGAGTCAAACGAGCCCACCCTCATGTTTCTATGACACTTCTATCCAAAGTTATTCTTTTGATCTTTTCAATGGAAGTCTATGGAGCTTGTTGCTATGGCGCTCTCCATGGTTGCTAGGGCGTGGCTTGATAGATTCATAGTGATCCTGAGAGACTGATTGGTTGCCTGATTCAAATGAGCCCACCCCCTTGTCTCTATGACACTGTGATCCTGAGTTATGTTCAATACAAAATCCCTATGTAATTTCCCATAGTAGGAAAAACACACTGTTTCATGGGCGATCCCTCACCATAGTATGTCTATGGGGCAACTTTGGGGGGCTCTAGCGCCCCAGGGGTACAACTTGTACCCCACTGCGAGGTATCCTCTCGCACAGCCTGATAGCCTCTCCAAATGTGGTGATTCACATGTTTCTGCGAAATTCTCTTTCGGAGCTACGATCCGTCAAAGTTGGCCGTAATGCGTTGTCTATGCGATTTTTCGGCCGATATTTCGCCCGGTGTACGAACATCTTACGCCCGAACGCTTATAAAAGTCATAGCACACCATTCCCGAATAGGCCGCACGATTTGACGCCTGTTTCGTTGGTCTGTGACGAAAACTGCGGGACTAGTTACGCGCCGAAATTTGTACGGAAGAATAATAATAATAATAATAATAAGTATGTGAGATAATAATAGTGATGCCTTGCCTCCGGCAAGCACCACTAACTAGAATGTACATTTCCTGAAGAAAATGTGAGTCGTGCTTGCAGTGGCAAAACTCGCCCCTCTGATGCTAAGGTGTGGTTGCTAGGGTCCCCATGATGGTTGCTAGGGCCATTGCTAGGGTAATCAAGGTGGTTGCTAGGGTGTTGCTATGTGGTTGCTAGGGTACTCTGGGTGGTTGCAAGGGTCGTTGCTGGGTTACCCAGTGTGGTTGCTAAGGTAATCGGGGTGGTTGCTAGGGTGTTGCCATGTGGTTGCTAGGGTACTCGGGGTGGTTGCTAGGGTCCCCATGATGGTTGCTAGGGCCGTTGCTAGGGTACCCAGGGTGGTTGCTAGGGTGTTGCCATGTGGTTGCTAGGGTACTCGGGGTGGTTGGTAGGGCGGTTGCTAGGGTCCCCATAATGGTTGCTAGGGCCGTTGCTAGGGTACCCAGGGTGGTTGCTAGGGTAGTCGGGGCGGTTGCTAGGGTGTTGCAATGTGGTTGCTAGGGTACCCGGGTGGTTGCTAGGGCGGTTGCTAGGGTCCCCATGATGGTTGCTAGGGCCGTTGCTAGGGTACCCTGGGTGGTTGCTATGGTAATCGGGGTGGTTGCTAGGGTGTTGCTATGTGGTTGCTAGGGTACCCGGGGTGGTTGCTAGGGCGGTTGCTAGGGTCCCCATGATGGTTGCTAGGGCCGTTGCTAAGGTACCCAGGGTGGTTGCTAGGGTAATTGGGGCGGTTGCTAAGGTGTTGCTATGTGGTTGCTAGGGTACCCCGGGTGGTTGCTAGGGTCCAAATGATGGTTGCTAGGGCCGTTGCTAAGGTACCCAGGGTGGTTGCTAGGGTAATTGGGGCGGTTGCTAAGGTGTTGCTATGTGGTTGCTAGGGTACCCCGGGTGGTTGCTAGGGTCCAAATGATGGTTGCTAGGGCAGTTGCTATGGTAACTCGGGTGGTTGCTATGGTAACCTGGGTGGTTGCTAGGCAGTTGCTAAGGTACTTGGGTTGGTTGCTAAGGTGTTGCTAGGCAGTTGCTAGGGAGTTTTGGCTGGTTGCTAGGCAGTTGCTATGGTATCCTGGGTGGTTGCTATGATGTTACTAGGTTGATGGTAGTTGTCACAGATGGTCACTATGTAGTTGTTATAGAGTCCTTAGCCCATTTGAGCACTTAGCTAATCACTATTAGCATGTAGCTAATCACTGCTAGCATGACTAGCATGTTGGAAGTCCAGTTTGGTACCATGAGTGAAAAAATCCAACCGCCATGTCTGTACGATGTTCTGATGCAGAGATATAGGTCATGCAATTCGGTTGCTAGGGTAATCCATTTGGTTGCTAGGGAGTGGCTTGGCAGCTGCCAATGATGATACTCCAAAGGCTGCTTGCCAATATAAACCAACCCCCATGTCTGTACAATGTTCTGATGCAGAGATATAGGTCTAGAAAAATGGTTGCTAGGGTACTCTGGTTGGTTGCTAGGTGATGGCCTAACAGCTGCCAATGATTATACTCCAAAGTCTGCTAGCCTATATAAATGATATAAACCAACCCCCATGCCTTTATGATATTCAGATTTGAAGATATCTCTCTATAATTTGGGTCGCTAGGGTGCTCCAAATGGTTGCTAGGGCGTGGCTATGAAGTGTTGAAGGTGAATCGTGATTGGCCGTTTGCTGCCCCGAATCAAACGAGCCCACCCTCATATTTCTATGACACTTCTATCCAAAGTTATTCATTTGATCTTTTTCAATGGAAGTCTATGGAGCTTGTTGCTATGGCGCTCTATATGGTTGCTAGGGCGTGGCTTGATAGATTCACAGTGATCCTGAGAGACTGATTGGTTGCCTGATTCAAATGAGCCCACCCCCTTGTCTCTATGACACTGTGACCCTGAGTTATGTTCAATACAAAATCCCTATGTAATTTCCCATAGTAGGAAAAACACAGTGTTTCATGGGCGATCCCTCACCATAGTATGTCTATGGGGCAACTTTGGGGGTCTCTAGCGCCCCAGGGGTACAACTTGTACCCCTCTGCGAGGTATGCTCTCGCACAGCCTGATAGCCTCTCCAAATGTGGTGATTCACATGTTTCTGCGAAATTCTCTCTCGGAGCTACGATCCGTCAAAGTTGGCCGTAATGCGTTGTCTATGCGATTTTTCGGCCGTTATTTCGCCCGGTGTACGAACATCGTACGCCCGATCGCTTATAAAAGTCATAGCACACCATTCCCGATTAGGACGCACGATTTGACGCCTGTTTCGTTGGTCTGTGTCGAAAACTGCGGGACAAGTTACGCGCCGAAATTTTGGCGGAAGAAGAATAAGAATAAGAACTAGAATGTACATTTCCTGAAGAAAATGTGAGTGGTGCTTGCAGTGGCAAAACTCGCCCCTCTGTTGCTAGGGTGTTGCAATGAGTTCGCTAGGGTGGTTGCTAGGGTATCCAGTGTGGTTGCTAGGGTACTCAGGACGGTTGATATGGCTGTTGCTAGGGTACCCAGGTGGTTGCTAGGGTCCCCATGATGGTTGCTAGGGCCGTTGCTAAGGTACCCAGGCTGGTTGCTAGGGTAATCGGGGTGGTTTCTAGGGTGTTGCTATGTGGTTGCTAGGGTACCCAGGGTGGTTGCTAGGGCGGTTGGCAGGGTCCCCATGATGGTTGCTAGGGCCGTTGCTAAGGTACCCAGGCTGGTTGCTAGGGTAATCGGGGTGGTTGCTAGGGTGTTGCTATGTGGTTGCTAGGGTACCTGGGATGGTTGCTAGGGCGGTTGCTAGGGTCCCTATGATGGTTGCTAGGGCCGTTGCTAGGGTACCCAGGGTGGTTGCTAGGGTAATCGGGGTGGTTGCTAGGGTGTTGCTATGTGGTTGCTAGGGTACCTGGGGTGGTTGCTAGGTCGGTTGCTAGGGTCCCCATGATGGTTGCTAGGGCCGTTGCTAAGTTACCCAGGGTGGTTGCTAGGGTAATTGGGGCGGTTGCTAGGGTGTTGCTATGTGGTTGCTAGGGTACCCTGGGTGGTTGCTAGGGCGGTTGCTAGGGCGGTTGCTATGGTAACTTGGGCGGTTGCTAGGCAGTTGCTAAGGTACATGGGTTGGTTGCTAAGGTGTTGCTAGGCAGTTGCTAGGGAGTTTTGGCTGGTTGCTAGGCAGTTGCTATGGTATCCTGGGTGGTTGCTATGATGTTACTAGGTTGTTGTTAGTTGTCACAGATGGTCACTATGTAGTTGTTATAAAGTCCTTGGCCAATTTGAGCACTTAGCTAATCACTATTAGCATGTAGCTAATCACTGCTAGCATGACTAGCATGTTGGAAGTCCAGTTTGGTACCATGAGTCAAAAAATCCAACCGCCATGTCTGTACGATGTTCTGATGCAGAGATATATGTCATGCAAAACGGTTGCTAGGGTAATCCGTTTGGTTGCTAGGGAGTGGCTTGGCAGCTGCCAATGATGATACTCTAAAGGCTGCTTGCAATATAAACCAACCCCCATGTCTGTATAATGTTCTGATGCAGGGATATAGGTCTTGACAAATGGTTGCTAGGGTACTCTGTTTGGTTGCTAGGGAGTGGCCTTGCAGCTGCCAATGCTGATACTTTAAAGGCTGCTTGACAATATAAACCAACCCCCATGCTTCTATGTCTTTCAGATGTTAAGATATCTATCTTTGGATTTAGGTTGCTAGGTAGCTCTTAATGGTTGCTAGGCGTGGCCATGAAGTGTTGAAGGTGATTCGTGATTGGCCATTTGCTGCCCCGAGTCAAACGAGCCCACCCTCATGTTTCTATGACACTTCTATCCAAAGTTATTCATTTTATCTTTTTCAATGGAAGTCTATAGAGCTTGTTGCTATGGCGCTCTATATGGTTGCTAGGGCGTGGCTTGATAGATTCACAGTGATCCTGAGAGACTGATTGGTTGCCTGATTCAAATGAGCCCGCCCCCTTGACTCTATGACACTGTGATCTAGAGTTATGTTCAATACAAAATCCCTATGTAATTTCCCATAGTTGCCCTCCCTATACTTTGTATTAGGGGCAAATTTGGGGGGCTCTTGCGCCCCAGGGGTGCAACTTATACCCCAATGCGGGGTATGTTCTCGCACAGCCTGATAGCCTCTCCAAATGTGGTGATTCACGTGTTTCTGCGAAATTCTCTCTCGGAGCTACGATACGTCAAAGTTGGCCACAATGCATTGTCTATGGGATTTGTCGCCCGATTTTTCGCCCGCCGGACGAACATCGTACGCCCGATCGCTTATAAAAGTCATAGCACACCATTCCCGAATAGGCCGCACGATTTGACGCCTCTTTTGCGGGTCTGTGACGAAAACTGCGGGACTAGTTACGCGCCGAAATTCGTACGGAAGAAGTAAGAATAATAATAATAAATAACTAGAATGTACATTTCCTGAAGAAAATGTGAGTGGTGCTTGCAGTGGCAAAACTCGGCGCCCTGTTGCCACCCATGATGCCTGTGTGATGTCGTGGAGCCGAGATATAGGTACTTTATATTGCTATATGGTTGCTAGGGTGCTCTATATGGTTGCTATGGTGTGGCTATATAGTTTATGGGGTGATATTTAAAGACTATTTACCAGCCCAAATCCAAAAACCCCAAGCCAGTGTTTCTATGTAGTTATTTTGTTGAGATACAGCTATTAAATGTAGTTAAACGGTTGCTAGGGTGCTAAAATTGGTTGCTAGGGCTTGGCTATGAAGTAGTTATGTCACTACATATGGACTGCTTGATAGGCCAAGTCAAAAGAGCCCACTCTTAAGTATTTATGCCTTCCTGAGCCAAAGATATTATGTCAGATAGTTTTTCCAATGTTAAGTCTATGGGATATTTTTACACATTTTCTTCGTCCGCTGTACGAATATTGTACTTCCGATTGCTTAGAAAAGTCATAGCACACCTCTCCTCAATAAGCCGCACGTTTTGACATCTCATTCATGGGTCTGTGACAAAAAATGCGGGAGGAGTAGCGCGCCAAAGTTTTGTCAAGGCGAATAGTAATAGTGATGCCTTGCCTCCGGCAAGCACCACTAATAATAAGTATGCAGAATAGTAATAGTGATGCCTTGCCTCCGGCAAGCACCACTAACTAGAATGTACATTTCCTGAAGAAAATGTGAGTGGTGCTTGCAGTGGCAAAACTCGCCCCTCTGTTGCTAAGGTGTGGTTGCTGGGGCCATTGCTAGGGTACCCAGGGTGGTTGCTAGGGTAATCGGGGTGGTTGCTAGGGTGTTGCTATGTGGTTGCTAGGGTACCTGGGGTGGTTGCTAGGTCGGTTGCTAGGGTCCCAGTGTGGTTGCAAAGGTAATTGGGGTGGTTGCTAGGGTGTTGCTATGTGGTTGCTAGGGTACCCCGGGTGGTTGCTAGGGCGGTTGCTAGGGTCCCCATAATGGTTGCTAGGGCCGTTGCTAGGGTACCCAGGGTGGTTGCTAGGGTAATTGGGGCGGTTGCTAGGGTGTTGCTATGTGGTTGCTAGGGTACTCGGGGTGGTTGCTAGGGTCCCCATGATGGTTGCTAGGGCCGTTGCTAGGGTACCCAGGGTGGTTGCTAGGGTAATCGGTATGGTTGCTAGGGTGTTGCTATGTGGTTGCTAGGGTACCTGGGGTGGTTGCTAGGGCGGTTGCTAGGGTCCCCATGCTGGTTGCTAGGGCCGTTTCTAGGGTACCCTGGGTGGTTGCTATGGTAATCGGGGTGGTTGCTAGGGTGTTGCTATGTGGTTGCTAGGGTACCCGGGGTGGTTGCTAGGGCGGTTGCTAGGGTCCCCATGATGGTTGCTAGGGCCGTTGCTAAGGTACCCAGGGTGGTTGCTAGGGTAATTGGGGCGGTTGCTAAGGTGTTGCTATGTGGTTGCTAGGGTACCCCAGGTGGTTGCTAGGGTCCAAATGATGGTTGCTAGGCAGTTGCTATGGTATCCTGGGTGGTTGCTATGATGTTACTAGGTGGTTGGTAGTTGTCACAGTTGGTCACTATGTAGTTTTTATATAGTTCTTAGCCCATTTGAGCACTTAGCTAATCACTATTAGCATGTAGCTAATCACTGCTAGCATGACTAGCATGTTGGAAGTCCAGTTTGGTACCATGAGTGAAAAAATCCAACCGCCATGTCTGTACGATGTTCTGATGCAGAGATATAGATCATGCAATTCGGTTGCTAGGGTAATCCATTTGGTTGCTAGGGAGTGGCATCGCAGCTGCCAATGATGATACTCCAAAGGCTGCTTGCCAATATAAACCAACTCCCATGTCTGTACAATGTTCTGATGCAGAGATATAGGTCTTGAAAAATGGTTGCTAGGGTACTCTGGTTGGTTGCTAGGTAGTGGCCTAACAGCTGCCAATGATTATACTCCAAAGTCTGCTAGCCTATATGAATGATATAAACCAACCCCCATGCCTTTATGATATTCAGATTTGAAGATATCTCTCTATAATTTGGGTCGCTAGGGTGCTCCAAATGGTTGCTAGGGCGTGGCTATGAAGTGTTGAAGGTGATTCGTGATTGGCCATTTGCTGCCCCAAGTCAAACGAGCCCACCCTCATGTTTCTATGACACTTCTATCCAAAGTTATTCATTTTATCTTTTTCAATGGAAGTCTATGGAGCTTGTTGCTATGGCGTTCTCTATGGTTGGTAGGGCGTGGCTTGATAGATTCAAAGTGATCCTGAGAGACTGATTGGTTGCCTGATTCAAATGAGCCCACCCCCTTGTCTCTATGACACTGTGATCCTGAGTTATGTTCAATACAAAATCCCTATGTAATTTCCCATAGTAGGAAAAACACAGTGTTTCATGGGCGATCCCTCACCATAGTATGTCTATGGGGCAACTTTGGGGGGCTCTAGCGCCCCAGGGGTACAACTTATACCCCACTGCGAGGTATGATCTCGCACAGCCTGATAGCCTCTTCAAATGTGGTGATTCACGTGTTTCTGTGAAATTCTCTCTCGGAGCTACTATCCGTCAAAATTTTCCGTAATGCATTGTCTATCCGATTTTTTCGGCTGATTTTTCGCCCGCTGTACGAACATCGTACACCCGATCGCTTATAAAAGTCATAGCACACCATTCCCGATTAGGCCGCACGATTTGACGCCACTTTTGTAGGTCTGTGACAAAAACTGCGGGACGAGTTAAGCGCCGAAGTTTTGTACGGAAGAAAAAGAATAATAAGAATAATAATAAGTATGGAGAATAGTAATAGTGATGCCTTGCCTCCGGCAAGCACCACTAATAAGTATGTGAGATAATAATAGTGATGCCTTGCCTCTGGCAAGCACCACTAATAATAAGTATGTGAGATAATAATAGTGATGCTTTGCCTCCGGCAAGCACCACTAATAATAATAATAAGTATGTGAGATAGTAATAGTGATGCCTTGCCTCCGGCAAGCACCACTAACTAGAATGTACATTTCCTGAAGAAAATGTGAGTGGTGCTTGCAGTGGCAAAACTCGCCCCTCTGTTGCTAGGGTTTTGCAATGAGGTTGCTATGTGGTTGCTATGGTACCCAGGTTGGTTGCTAGTGCGGTTGCTAGGGTCCAAATGATGGTTGCTATGGCCATTGCTAGGGTTCCCAGGGTGGTTGCTATGGTAATCGGGGCGGTTGCTAGGGTGTTGCTGTGTGGTTGCTAGGGTACCCGGGGTGGTTGCTAGGGCGGTTGCTAGGGTCCCCATGATGGTTGCTAGGGCCGTTGCTAGGGTAATCTGGGTGGTTGCTAGGGTGTTGCTATGTGGTTGCTAGGGTACCTGGGGTGGTTGCTAGGGTGTTGCTATGTGGTTGCTAGGGTACCTGGGTTGGTTGCTAAGTCTGTTGCTAGGGTCCCAGTGTGGTTGCTAGGGTGCTGCTATGTGGTTGTTAGGGTACCCCGGGTGGTTGCTAGGGTGGTTGCTAGGGTCCCCATGATGGTTGCTAGGGCCGTTGCTAGGGTACCCAGGGTGGTTGCTAGGGTAATCGGGGTGGTTGCTAGGGTGTTGCTATGTTGTTGCTAGGGTACCTGGGGTGGTTGCTAGGGTCCCCATGATGGTTGCTAGGGCCGTTGCTAAGGTACCCATGGTGGTTGCTAGGGTAATTGGGGCGGTTGCTAGGGTGTTGCTATGTGGTTGCTAGGGTACCCTGGTTGGTTGCTAGGGCGGTTGCTATGGTAACTTGGGTGGTTGCTAGGCAGTTGCTAAGGTACATGGGTTGGTTGCTAAGGTGTTGCTAGGCAGTTGCTAGGGAGTTTTGGCTGGTTGCTAGGCAGTTGCTATGGTATCCTGGGTGGTTGCTATGATGTTACTAGGTTGATGGTAGTTGTCACAGATGGTCACTATGTAGTTGTTATAGAGTCCTTAGCCCATTTGAGCACTTAGCTAATCACTATTAGCATGTAGCTAATCACTGCTAGCATGACTAGCATGTTGGAAGTCCAGTTTGGTACCATGAGTGAAAAAATCCAACCGCCATGTCTGTACGATGTTCTGATGCAGAGATATAGGTCATGCAAAACGGTTGCTAGGGTAATCCGTTTGGTTGCTAGGGAGTGGCTTGGCAGCTGCCAGTGATGATACTCCAAAGGCTGCTTGCCAATATAAACCAACTCCCATGTCTGTACAATGTTCTGATGCAGAGATATAGGTCTTGAAAAATGGTTGCTAGGGTACTCTGGTTGGTTGCTAGGTAGTGGCCTAACAGCTGCCAATGATTATACTCCAAAGTGTACTAGCCTATATGAATGATATAAACCAACCCCCATGCCTTTATGATATTCAGATTTGAAGATATCTCTCTATGCTTTGGGTCGCTAGGGTGCTCCAAATGGTTGCTAGGGCTTGGCTATGAAGTGTTGAAGGTGATTCGTGATTGGCCATTTGCTGCCCCGAGTCAAACGAGCCCACCCTCATGTTTCTATGACACTTCTATCCAAAGTTATTCTTTTGATCTTTTTCAATGGAAGTCTATGGAGCTTGTTGCTATGGCGCTCTCCATGGTTGCTAGGGCGTGGCTTGATAGATTCACAGTGATCCTGAGAGACTGATTGGTTGCCTGATTCAAATGAGCCCACCCCCTTGTCTCTATGACACTGTGATCCTGAGTTATGTTCAATACAAAATCCCTTTGTAATTTCCCATAGTAGGAAAAACACAGTGTTTCACGGGCGATCCCTCACCATAGTATGTCTATGGGGCAACTTTGGGGGTCTCTAGCGCCCCAGGGGTACAACTTGTACCCCTCTGCGAGGTATGCTCTCGCACAGCCTGATAGCCTCTCCAAATGTGGTGATTCACATGTTTCTGCGAAATTCTCTCTCGGAGCTACGATCCGTCAAAGTTGGCCGTAATGCGTTGTCTATGCGATTTTTCGGCCGATATTTTGCCCGGTGTACGAACATCGTACGCCCGATCGCTTATAAAAGTCATAGCACACCATTCCCGAATAGGCCGCACGATTTGACGCCTCTTTTGCGGGTCTGTGACCAAATATGCGGGACTAGTTACGCGCCGAAATTTTGGCGGAAGAAGAATAATAAGAATAATAATAATAAGTATGTGAGATAGTAATAGTGATGCCTTGCCTCCGGCAAGCACCACTAATAATAAGTATGTGAGATAATAATAGTGATGCCTTGCCTCCGGCAAGCACCACTAACTAGAATGTACATTTCCTGAAGAAAATGTGAGTGGTGCTTGCAGTGGCAAAACTCTGCTTCCGGTAGCCACACATGAAGCCTGTGTGATGTTGTGGATCCAAGATATATGCTCTTTATATTCCTATATGGTTGCTAGGGTACTCTACATGGTTGCTATGATGTGGCTATATAGTTTATGGGGTGATATTTAAAGACTATTTGCCAGCCTGAATCCAAAAAGACAGATCTAGTGTTTCTATATAGTTATTTTGCTGACAAATAGCTTTTATATGTTGTTAAACAGTTGCTAGGGTGCTAAAAGTGGTTGCTAGGGCGTGGCTATGAAGTTGTTATGTCACTACTTATGGACTGCTTGATAGGCCGAGTCAAAAGAGCCCTCTGCCAAGCCTCTATGACTTTCTGATCCAAAGATATTATGTCAGATAGTTTTTCCAATGTTAAGTCTATGGGTTATTTTTACACATTTTCTTCGTCCGCTGTACGAATATTGTACTTCCGATTGCTTAGAAAAGTCATAGCACACCTCTCCTCAATAAGCCGCACGTTTTGACATCTCATTCATGGGTCTGTGACAAAAAATGCGGGAGGAGTAGCGCGCCAAAGTTTTGTCAAGGCGAATAGTAATAGTGATGCCTTGCCTCCGGCAAGCACCACTAACTAGAATGTACATTTCCTGAAGAAAATGTGAGTGGTGCTTGCAGTGGCAAAACTCGGCGCCCTGTAGCCACCCATGATGCCTGTGTGATGTTGTGGAGCCGTGATATAAGTACTTTATATTGCTATATGGTTGCTAGGGTGCTCTATATGGTTGCTATGGTGTGGCTATATAGTTTATGGGGTGATATTTAAAGACTATTTACCAGCCCGAATCCAAAAACCCCAAGCCAGTGTTTCTATGTAGTTATTTTGTTGAGATACAGCTATTAAATGTAGTTAAACGGTTGCTAGGGTGCTAAAATTGGTTGCTAGGACTTGGCTATGAAGTAGTTATGTCACTACATATGGACTGCTTGATAGGCCAAGTCAAAAGAGCCCACTCTTAAGTATTTATGCCTTCCTGAGCCAAAGATATTATGTCAGATAGTTTTTCCAATGTTAAGTCTATGGGATATTTTTACACATTTTCTTCGTCCGCTGTACGAATATTGTACTTCCGATTGCTTAGAAAAGTCATAGCACACCTCTCCTCAATAAGCCGCACGTTTTGACATCTCATTCATGGGTCTGTGACAAAAAATGCGGGAGGAGTAGCGCGCCAAAGTTTTGTCAAGGCGAATAGTAATAGTGATGCCTTGCCTCCGGCAAGCACCACTAACTAGAATGTACATTTCCTGAAGAAAATGTGAGTGGTGCTTGCAGTGGCAAAACTCGGCGCCCTGTAGCCACCCATAATGCCTGTGTGATGTTGTGGAGCCATGATATAATTTCTTTATATTGCTATAGGGTTGCTAGGGTGCTCCATATGGTTGCTATGGTGTGGCTATATAGTTTATGGGGTGATATTTAAAGATTATTTACCAGCCTGAATCCAAAAAGCCCAAGCCAGTGTTTCTATATAGGTATTTTGCTGAGATACAGTTTTTAAATGTAATTAAACAGTTGCTAGGTTGCTAAAATTGGTTGCTAGGGCGTGGCTATGAAGTAGTTATGTCACTACATATGGACTGTTTAATAGGCCGAGTCAAAAGAGCCCACTCCCAAGCCTCTATGCCTTCCTGATCCAAAGATATGATGTCAGATCATTTTTCCAATGTTGAGTCTATGGGACATTTTCACATTTTTTTTCGCCCGCTGTATGATTATCGTATGTCCGATTTCTTAGAAAAGTCATAGCACACCTCTCCTCAATAAGCCGCACGATTTGACACCTCATTCATGGGTCTGCGACAAAAAGTGCTAGAGGAGTAGCGTGCCGAAGTTTTGTCAAGGCGGATAGTAATAGTAACACTAGAATGTACATTTCCTGAAGAAAATGTGAGTGGTGCTTGCAGTGGCAAAACTCTGCTCCCGGTAGCCACACATGAAGCCTGTGTGATGTTGTGGATCCAAGATATATGCTCTTTATATTCCTATATGGTTGCTAGGGTACTCTACATGGTTGCTATGATGTGGCTATATAGTTTATGGGGTGATATTTAAAGACTATTTGCCAGCCTGAATCCAAAAAGCCAGATCTAGTGTTTCTATATAGTTATTTTGCTGACAAATAGCTTTTATATGTTGTTAAACAGTTGCTAGGGTGCTAAAAGTGGTTGCTAGGGCGTGGCTATGAAGTTGTTATGTCACTACTTATGGACTGCTTGATAGGCCGAGTCAAAAGAGCCCTCTGCCAAGCCTCTATGACTTTCTGATGCAAAGATATGATGTCAGATAGTTTTTCCAATGTTAAGTCAATGGAATATTTTTGCACATTTTCTTCGCCCGCTGTACGATTACCGTAAGTACGATTGCTTAGAAAAGTCATAGCACACCTCTCCTCAATAAGCCGCACGTTTTGACATCTCATTCATGGGTCTGCGACAAAAAATGCGGGAGGAGTAGCGTGCCAAAGTTTTGTCAAGGCGAATAGTAATAGTGATGCCTTGCCTCCGGCAAGCACCACTAACTAGAATGTACATTTCCTGAAGAAAATGTGAGTGGTGCTTGCAGTGGCAAAACTCTGCTCCCGGTAGCCACACATGAAGCCTGTGTGATGTTGTGGATCCAAGATATATGCTCTTTATATTCCTATATGGTTGCTAGGGTACTCTACATGGTTGCTATGATGTGGCTATATAGTTTATGGGGTGATATTTAAAGACTATTTGCCAGCCTGAATCCAAAAAGCCAGATCTAGTGTTTCTATATAGTTATTTTGCTGACAAATAGCTTTTATATGTTGTTAAACAGTTGCTAGGGTGCTAAAAGTGGTTGCTAGGGCGTGGCTATGAAGTTGTTATGTCACTACTTATGGACTGCTTGATAGGCCGAGTCAAAAGAGCCCTCTGCCAAGCCTCTATGACTTTCTGATCCAAAGATATGATGTCAGATAGTTTTTCCAATGTTAAGTCAATGGAATATTTTTACACATTTTCTTCGTCCGCTGTACGAATATTGTACTTCCGATTGCTTAGAAAAGTCATAGCACACCTCTCCTCAATAAGCCGCACGTTTTGACATCTCATTCATGGGTCTGTGACAAAAAATGCGGGAGGAGTAGCGCGCCAAAGTTTTGTCAAGGCGAATAGTAATAGTGATGCCTTGCCTCCGGCAAGCACCACTAATAAGTATGTGAGATAGTAATAGTGATGCCTTGCCTCCGGCAAGCACCACTAACTAGAATGTACATTTCCTGAAGAAAATGTGAGTGGTGCTTGCAGTGGCAAAACTCACCCCTCTGTTGCTAGGGTGTTGCAATGAGGTTGCTAGGGTGGTTGCTAGGGTACCCAGTGTGGTTGCTAGGGTAATCTGGGTGGTTGCTATGGTGGTTGCTAGTGTACTTAGGACGGTTGCTAAGGCCATTGCTAGGGTTCTCAGGGTGGTTTATATGGTAATCAGGGAGGTTGCTAGGGTGTTGTTATGAGGTTGCCAGGGTACCCTGGGTGGTTGCTAGGGCGGTTGCTAGGGTCCCCATGATGGTTGCTAGGGCCGTTGCTAGGGTACCCAGGGTGGTTGCTAGGGTAATCGGTATGGTTGCTAGGGTGTTGCTATGTGGTTGCTAGGGTACCCGGGGTGGTTGCTAGGGCAGTTGCTATGGACCCCATGATGGTTGCTAGGGCCGTTGCTAGGGTACCCAGGGTGGTTGCTAGGGTAATTGGGGCGGTTGCTAGGGTGTTGCTATGTGGTTGCTAGGGTACTCGGGTTGGTTGCTAGGGCGGTTGCAAGGGTCCCCATGATGGTTGCTAGGGCCGTTGCTAGGGTACCCAGGGTGGTTGCTAGGGTAATCGGGGCGGTTGCTAGGGTGTTGCTATGTGGTTGCTAGGGTACCCGGGGTGGTTGCTAGGGCGGTTGCTAGGGTCCCCATGATGGTTGCTAGGGCCGTTGCTAGGGTACCATGGGTGGTTGCTATGGTAATCGGGGTGGTTGCTAGGGTGTTGCTATGTGGTTGCTAGGGTACCCGGGGTGGTTGCTAGGGCGGTTGCTAGGGTCCCCATGATGGTTGCTAGGGCCGTTGCTAAGGTACCCAGGGTGGTTGCTAGGGTAATTGGGGCGGTTGCTAAGGTGTTGCTATGTGGTTGCTAGGGTACCCCGGGTGGTTGCTATGGTCCAAATGATGGTTGCTAGGGCAGTTGCTATGGTAACTCGGGTGGTTGCTATGGTAACCTGGGTGGTTGCTAGGCAGTTGCTAAGGTACTTGGGTTGGTTGCTAAGGTGTTGCTAGGCAGTTGCTAGGGAGTTTTGGCTGGTTGCTAGGCAGTTGCTATGGTATCCTGGGTGGTTGCTATGATGTTACTAGGTTGATGGTAGTTGTCACAGATGGTCACTATGTAGTTGTTATAGAGTCCTTAGCCCATTTGAGCACTTAGCTAATCACTATTAGCATGTAGCTAATCACTGCTAGCATGACTAGCATGTTGGAAGTCCAGTTTGGTACCATGAGTGAAAAAATCCAACTGCCATGTCTGTACGATGTTCTGATGCAGAGATATAGGTCATGCAATTCGGTTGCTAGGGTAATCCATTTGGTTGCTAGGGAGTGGCTTGGCAGCTGCCAATGATGATACTCCAAAGGCTGCTTGCCAATATAAACCAACCCCCATGTCTGTACAATGTTCTGATGCAGAGATATAGGTCTAGAAAAATGGTTGCTAGGGTACTCTGGTTGGTTGCTAGGTGATGGCCTAACAGCTGCCAATGATTATACTCCAAAGTCTGCTAGCCTATATAAATGATATAAACCAACCCCCATGCCTTTATGATATTCAGATTTGAAGATATCTCTCTATAATTTGGGTCGCTAGGGTGCTCCAAATGGTTGCTAGGGCGTGGCTATGAAGTGTTGAAGGTGAATCGTGATTGGCCGTTTGCTGCCCCGAATCAAACGAGCCCACCCTCATATTTCTATGACACTTCTATCCAAAGTTATTCATTTGATCTTTTTCAATGGAAGTCTATGGAGCTTGTTGCTATGGCGCTCTATATGGTTGCTAGGGCGTGGCTTGATAGATTCACAGTGATCCTGAGAGACTGATTGGTTGCCTGATTCAAATGAGCCCACCCCCTTGTCTCTATGACACTGTGACCCTGAGTTATGTTCAATACAAAATCCCTATGTAATTTCCCATAGTAGGAAAAACACACTGTTTCATGGGCGATCCCTCACCATAGTATGTCTATGGGGCAACTTTGGGGGTCTCTAGCGCCCCAGGGGTACAACTTGTACCCCTCTGCGAGGTATGCTCTCGCACAGCCTGATAGCCTCTCCAAATGTGGTGATTCACATGTTTCTGCGAAATTCTCTCTCGGAGCTACGATCCGTCAAAGTTGGCCGTAATGCGTTGTCTATGCGATTTTTCGGCCGTTATTTCGCCCGGTGTACGAACATCGTACGCCCGATCGCTTATAAAAGTCATAGCACACCATTCCCGATTAGGACGCACGATTTGACGCCTGTTTCGTTGGTCTGTGTCGAAAACTGCGGGACAAGTTACGCGCCGAAATTTTGGCGGAAGAAGAATAAGAATAAGAACTAGAATGTACATTTCCTGAAGAAAATGTGAGTGGTGCTTGCAGTGGCAAAACTCGCCCCTCTGTTGCTAGGGTGTTGCAATGAGTTCGCTAGGGTGGTTGCTAGGGTATCCAGGTGGTTGCTAGGGTCCCCATGATGGTTGCTAGGGCCGTTGCTAAGGTACCCAGGCTGGTTGCTAGGGTAATCGGGGTGGTTTCTAGGGTGTTGCTATGTGGTTGCTAGGGTACCCAGGGTGGTTGCTAGGGCGGTTGGCAGGGTCCCCATGATGGTTGCTAGGGCCGTTGCTAAGGTACCCAGGCTGGTTGCTAGGGTAATCGGGGTGGTTGCTAGGGTGTTGCTATGTGGTTGCTAGGGTACCTGGGATGGTTGCTAGGGCGGTTGCTAGGGTCCCTATGATGGTTGCTAGGGCCGTTGCTAGGGTACCCAGGGTGGTTGCTAGGGTAATCGGGGTGGTTGCTAGGGTGTTGCTATGTGGTTGCTAGGGTACCTGGGGTGGTTGCTAGGTCGGTTGCTAGGGTCCCCATGATGGTTGCTAGGGCCGTTGCTAAGTTACCCAGGGTGGTTGCTAGGGTAATTGGGGCGGTTGCTAGGGTGTTGCTATGTGGTTGCTAGGGTACCCTGGGTGGTTGCTAGGGCGGTTGCTAGGGCGGTTGCTATGGTAACTTGGGCGGTTGCTAGGCAGTTGCTAAGGTACATGGGTTGGTTGCTAAGGTGTTGCTAGGCAGTTGCTAGGGAGTTTTGGCTGGTTGCTAGGCAGTTGCTATGGTATCCTGGGTGGTTGCTATGATGTTACTAGGTTGTTGTTAGTTGTCACAGATGGTCACTATGTAGTTGTTATAAAGTCCTTGGCCAATTTGAGCACTTAGCTAATCACTATTAGCATGTAGCTAATCACTGCTAGCATGACTAGCATGTTGGAAGTCCAGTTTGGTACCATGAGTCAAAAAATCCAACCGCCATGTCTGTACGATGTTCTGATGCAGAGATATATGTCATGCAAAACGGTTGCTAGGGTAATCCGTTTGGTTGCTAGGGAGTGGCTTGGCAGCTGCCAATGATGATACTCTAAAGGCTGCTTGCAATATAAACCAACCCCCATGTCTGTATAATGTTCTGATGCAGGGATATAGGTCTTGACAAATGGTTGCTAGGGTACTCTGTTTGGTTGCTAGGGAGTGGCCTTGCAGCTGCCAATGCTGATACTTTAAAGGCTGCTTGACAATATAAACCAACCCCCATGCTTCTATGTCTTTCAGATGTTAAGATATCTATCTTTGGATTTAGGTTGCTAGGTAGCTCTTAATGGTTGCTAGGCGTGGCCATGAAGTGTTGAAGGTGATTCGTGATTGGCCATTTGCTGCCCCGAGTCAAACGAGCCCACCCTCATGTTTCTATGACACTTCTATCCAAAGTTATTCATTTTATCTTTTTCAATGGAAGTCTATGGAGCTTGTTGCTATGGCGCTCTATATGGTTGCTAGGGCGTGGCTTGATAGATTCACAGTGATCCTGAGAGACTGATTGGTTGCCTGATTCAAATGAGCCCGCCCCCTTGACTCTATGACACTGTGATCTAGAGTTATGTTCAATACAAAATCCCTATGTAATTTCCCATAGTTGCCCTCCCTATACTTTGTATTAGGGGCAAATTTGGGGGGCTCTTGCGCCCCAGGGGTGCAACTTATACCCCAATGCGGGGTATGTTCTCGCACAGCCTGATAGCCTCTCCAAATGTGGTGATTCACGTGTTTCTGCGAAATTCTCTCTCGGAGCTACGATACGTCAAAGTTGGCCACAATGCATTGTCTATGGGATTTGTCGCCCGATTTTTCGCCCGCCGGACGAACATCGTACGCCCGATCGCTTATAAAAGTCATAGCACACCATTCCCGAATAGGCCGCACGATTTGACGCCTCTTTTGCGGGTCTGTGACGAAAACTGCGGGACTAGTTACGCGCCGAAATTCGTACGGAAGAAGTAAGAATAATAATAATAAATAATAAGTATGTGAGATAATAATAGTGATGCCTTGCCTCCGGCAAGCACCACTAATAATAAGTATGTGAGATAATAATAGTGATGCTTTGCCTCCGGCAAGCACCACTAATAATAATAATAAGTATGTGAGATAGTAATAGTGATGCCTTGCCTCCGGCAAGCACCACTAACTAGAATGTACATTTCCTGAAGAAAATGTGAGTGGTGCTTGCAGTGGCAAAACTCGCCCCTCTGTTGCTAGGGTTTTGCAATGAGGTTGCTATGTGGTTGCTATGGTACCCAGGTTGGTTGCTAGTGCGGTTGCTAGGGTCCAAATGATGGTTGCTATGGCCATTGCTAGGGTTCCCAGGGTGGTTGCTATGGTAATCGGGGCGGTTGCTAGGGTGTTGCTGTGTGGTTGCTAGGGTACCCGGGGTGGTTGCTAGGGCGGTTGCTAGGGTCCCCATGATGGTTGCTAGGGCCGTTGCTAGGGTAATCTGGGTGGTTGCTAGGGTGTTGCTATGTGGTTGCTAGGGTACCTGGGGTGGTTGCTAGGGTGTTGCTATGTGGTTGCTAGGGTACCTGGGTTGGTTGCTAAGTCTGTTGCTAGGGTCCCAGTGTGGTTGCTAGGGTGCTGCTATGTGGTTGTTAGGGTACCCCGGGTGGTTGCTAGGGTGGTTGCTAGGGTCCCCATGATGGTTGCTAGGGCCGTTGCTAGGGTACCCAGGGTGGTTGCTAGGGTAATCGGGGTGGTTGCTAGGGTGTTGCTATGTTGTTGCTAGGGTACCTGGGGTGGTTGCTAGGGTCCCCATGATGGTTGCTAGGGCCGTTGCTAAGGTACCCATGGTGGTTGCTAGGGTAATTGGGGCGGTTGCTAGGGTGTTGCTATGTGGTTGCTAGGGTACCCTGGTTGGTTGCTAGGGCGGTTGCTATGGTAACTTGGGTGGTTGCTAGGCAGTTGCTAAGGTACATGGGTTGGTTGCTAAGGTGTTGCTAGGCAGTTGCTAGGGAGTTTTGGCTGGTTGCTAGGCAGTTGCTATGGTATCCTGGGTGGTTGCTATGATGTTACTAGGTTGATGGTAGTTGTCACAGATGGTCACTATGTAGTTGTTATAGAGTCCTTAGCCCATTTGAGCACTTAGCTAATCACTATTAGCATGTAGCTAATCACTGCTAGCATGACTAGCATGTTGGAAGTCCAGTTTGGTACCATGAGTGAAAAAATCCAACCGCCATGTCTGTACGATGTTCTGATGCAGAGATATAGGTCATGCAAAACGGTTGCTAGGGTAATCCGTTTGGTTGCTAGGGAGTGGCTTGGCAGCTGCCAGTGATGATACTCCAAAGGCTGCTTGCCAATATAAACCAACTCCCATGTCTGTACAATGCTCTGATGCAGAGATATAGGTCTTGAAAAATGGTTGCTAGGGTACTCTGGTTGGTTGCTAGGTAGTGGCCTAACAGCTGCCAATGATTATACTCCAAAGTGTACTAGCCTATATGAATGATATAAACCAACCCCCATGCCTTTATGATATTCAGATTTGAAGATATCTCTCTATGCTTTGGGTCGCTAGGGTGCTCCAAATGGTTGCTAGGGCTTGGCTATGAAGTGTTGAAGGTGATTCATGATTGGCCATTTGCTGCCCCGAGTCAAACGAGCCCACCCTCATGTTTCTATGACACTTCTATCCAAAGTTATTCTTTTGATCTTTTTCAATGGAAGTCTATGGAGCTTGTTGCTATGGCGCTCTCCATGGTTGCTAGGGCGTGGCTTGATAGATTCACAGTGATCCTGAGAGACTGATTGGTTGCCTGATTCAAATGAGCCCACCCCCTTGTCTCTATGACACTGTGATCCTGAGTTATGTTCAATACAAAATCCCTTTGTAATTTCCCATAGTAGGAAAAACACACTGTTTCATGGGCGATCCCTCACCATAGTATGTCTATGGGGCAACTTTGGGGGGCTCTAGCGCCCCAGGGGTACAACTTGTACCCCACTGCGAGGTATCCTCTCGCACAGCCTGATAGCCTCTCCAAATGTGGTGATTCACATGTTTCTGCGAAATTCTCTCTCGGAGCTACGATCCGTCAAAGTTGGCCGTAATGCGTTGTCTATGCGATTTTTCGGCCGATATTTCGCACGGTGTACGAACATCGTACGCCCGATCGCTTATAAAAGTCATAGCACACCATTCCCGATTAGGCCGCACGATTTGATGCCTGTTTCGTTGGTCTGTGTCAAAAACTGCGGGACAAGTTACGCGCCGAAATTTTGGCGGAAGAAGAATAAGAATAACTAGAATGTACATTTCCTGAAGAAAATGTGAGTGGTGCTTGCAGTGGCAAAACTCACCCCTCTGTTGCTAGGGTGTTGCAATGAGGTTGCTAGGGTGGTTGCTAGTGTACCCAGTGTGGTTGCTAGGGTAATCTGGGTGGTTGCTAAGGCCATTGCTAGGGTTCTCAGGGTGATTTATATGGTAATCAGGGAGGTTGCTAGGGTGTTGTTATGTGGTTGCTAGGGTACCCTGGGTGTTTGCTAGGGCGGTTGCTAGGGTCCCCATGATGGTTGCTAGGGCCATTGCTAGGGTACCCAGGGTGGTTGCTAGGGTAATTGGGGCGGTTGCTAAGGTGTTGCTATGTGGTTGCTAGGGTACCCCGGGTGGTTGCTAGGGTCCAAATGATGGTTGCTAGGGCGGTTGCTATGGTAACTTGGGTGGTTGCTATGGTAACCTGGGTGGTTGCTAGGCAGTTGCTAAGGTACTTGGGTTGGTTGCTAAGGTGTTGCTAGGCAGTTGCTAGGGAGTTTTGGCTGGTTGCTAGGCAGTTGCTATGGTATCCTGGGTGGTTGCTATGATGTTACTAGGTTGATGGTAGTTGTCACAGTTGTTCACTATGTAGTTGTTATAGAGTCCTTAGCCCATTTGAGCACTTAGCTAATCACTATTAGCATGTAGCTAATCACTGCTAGCATGACTAGCATGTTGGAAGTCCAGTTTGGTACCATGAGTGAAAAAATCCAACCGCCATGTCTGTACGATGTTCTGATTTAGAGATATAGGTCATGCAAAACGGTTGCTAGGGTAATCCGTTTGGTTGCTAGGGAGTGGCTTGGCAGCTCCCAATGATGATACTCCAAAGGCTGCTTGCCAATATAAACCAACCCCCATGTCTGTAAAATGTTCTGATGCTGAGATATAGGTCTTGAGAAATGGTTGCTAGGGTACTTTGGTTGGTTGCTAGGGAGTGGCCTGACAGCTGCCAATGATGATACTTCAAAGGCTGCTTGCCAATATAAACCAACCCCCATGTCTGTACAATGTTCTGATGCAGAGATATAGGTCTTGAGAAATGGTTGCTAGGGTACTCTGGTTGGTTGCTAGGGAGTGGCCTGACAGCTGCCAATGATGATACTCCAAAGTCTGCTAGCCTATATGAATGATATAAACCAACCCCCATGCCTTTATGATATTCAGATTTGAAGATATCTCTCTATGCTTTGGGTCGCTAGGGTGCTCCAAATGGTTGCTAGGGCGTGGCTATGAAGTGTTGAAGGTTATTCGTGATTGGCCGTTTGCTGCCCCGACTCAAATGAGCCCACCCTCATGTTTCTATGACACTTCTATACAAAGTTATTCATTTTATCTTTTTCAATGGAAGTCTATGGAGCTTGTTGCTATGGCGCTCTATATGGTTGCTAGGGCGTGGCTTGATAGATTCACAGTGATCCTGAGAGACTGATTGGTTGCCTGATTCAAATGAGCCCACCCCCTTGTCTCTATGACACTGTGATCCTGAGTTATGTTCAATACAAAATCCCTATGTAATTTCCCATAGTAGGAAAAACACAGTGTTTCATGGGCGATCCCTCACCATAGTATGTCTATGGGGCAACTTTGGGGGTCTCTAGCGCCCCAGGGGTACAACTTGTACCCCTCTGCGAGGTATGCTCTCGCACAGCCTGATAGCCTCTCCAAATGTGGTGATTCACATGTTTCTGCGAAATTCTCTCTCGGAGCTACGATCCGTCAAAGTTGGCCGTAATGCGTTGTCTATGCGATTTTTCGGCCGATATTTTGCCCGGTGTACGAACATCGTACGCCCGATCGCTTATAAAAGTCATAGCACACCATTCCCGAATAGGCCGCACGATTTGACGCCTCTTTTGCGGGTCTGTGACCAAATATGCGGGACTAGTTACGCGCCGAAATTTTGGCGGAAGAAGAATAATAAGAATAATAATAATAAGTATGTGAGATAGTAATAGTGATGCCTTGCCTCCGGCAAGCACCACTAATAATAAGTATGTGAGATAATAATAGTGATGCCTTGCCTCCGGCAAGCACCACTAACTAGAATGTACATTTCCTGAAGAAAATGTGAGTGGTGCTTGCAGTGGCAAAACTCTGCTTCCGGTAGCCACACATGAAGCCTGTGTGATGTTGTGGATCCAAGATATATGCTCTTTATATTCCTATATGGTTGCTAGGGTACTCTACATGGTTGCTATGATGTGGCTATATAGTTTATGGGGTGATATTTAAAGACTATTTGCCAGCCTGAATCCAAAAAGACAGATCTAGTGTTTCTATATAGTTATTTTGCTGACAAATAGCTTTTATATGTTGTTAAACAGTTGCTAGGGTGCTAAAAGTGGTTGCTAGGGCGTGGCTATGAAGTTGTTATGTCACTACTTATGGACTGCTTGATAGGCCGAGTCAAAAGAGCCCTCTGCCAAGCCTCTATGACTTTCTGATCCAAAGATATTATGTCAGATAGTTTTTCCAATGTTAAGTCTATGGGTTATTTTTACACATTTTCTTCGTCCGCTGTACGAATATTGTACTTCCGATTGCTTAGAAAAGTCATAGCACACCTCTCCTCAATAAGCCGCACGTTTTGACATCTCATTCATGGGTCTGTGACAAAAAATGCGGGAGGAGTAGCGCGCCAAAGTTTTGTCAAGGCGAATAGTAATAGTGATGCCTTGCCTCCGGCAAGCACCACTAACTAGAATGTACATTTCCTGAAGAAAATGTGAGTGGTGCTTGCAGTGGCAAAACTCGGCGCCCTGTAGCCACCCATGATGCCTGTGTGATGTTGTGGAGCCGTGATATAAGTACTTTATATTGCTATATGGTTGCTAGGGTGCTCTATATGGTTGCTATGGTGTGGCTATATAGTTTATGGGGTGATATTTAAAGACTATTTACCAGCCCGAATCCAAAAACCCCAAGCCAGTGTTTCTATGTAGTTATTTTGTTGAGATACAGCTATTAAATGTAGTTAAACGGTTGCTAGGGTGCTAAAATTGGTTGCTAGGACTTGGCTATGAAGTAGTTATGTCACTACATATGGACTGCTTGATAGGCCAAGTCAAAAGAGCCCACTCCCAAGCCTCTATGCCTTCCTGATCCAAAGATATGATGTCAGATCATTTTTCCAATGTTGAGTCTATGGGACATTTTCACATTTTTTTTCGCCCGCTGTATGATTATCGTATGTCCGATTTCTTAGAAAAGTCATAGCACACCTCTCCTCAATAAGCCGCACGATTTGACACCTCATTCATGGGTCTGCGACAAAAAGTGCTAGAGGAGTAGCGTGCCGAAGTTTTGTCAAGGCGGATAGTAATAGTAACACTAGAATGTACATTTCCTGAAGAAAATGTGAGTGGTGCTTGCAGTGGCAAAACTCTGCTCCCGGTAGCCACACATGAAGCCTGTGTGATGTTGTGGATCCAAGATATATGCTCTTTATATTCCTATATGGTTGCTAGGGTACTCTACATGGTTGCTATGATGTGGCTATATAGTTTATGGGGTGATATTTAAAGACTATTTGCCAGCCTGAATCCAAAAAGCCAGATCTAGTGTTTCTATATAGTTATTTTGCTGACAAATAGCTTTTATATGTTGTTAAACAGTTGCTAGGGTGCTAAAAGTGGTTGCTAGGGCGTGGCTATGAAGTTGTTATGTCACTACTTATGGACTGCTTGATAGGCCGAGTCAAAAGAGCCCTCTGCCAAGCCTCTATGACTTTCTGATCCAAAGATATGATGTCAGATAGTTTTTCCAATGTTAAGTCAATGGAATATTTTTGCACATTTTCTTCGCCCGCTGTACGATTACCGTAAGTACGATTGCTTAGAAAAGTCATAGCACACCTCTCCTCAATAAGCCGCACGTTTTGACATCTCATTCATGGGTCTGCGACAAAAAATGCGGGAGGAGTAGCGTGCCAAAGTTTTGTCAAGGCGAATAGTAATAGTGATGCCTTGCCTCCGGCAAGCACCACTAACTAGAATGTACATTTCCTGAAGAAAATGTGAGTGGTGCTTGCAGTGGCAAAACTCTGCTCCCGGTAGCCACACATGAAGCCTGTGTGATGTTGTGGATCCAAGATATATGCTCTTTATATTCCTATATGGTTGCTAGGGTACTCTACATGGTTGCTATGATGTGGCTATATAGTTTATGGGGTGATATTTAAAGACTATTTGCCAGCCTGAATCCAAAAAGCCAGATCTAGTGTTTCTATATAGTTATTTTGCTGACAAATAGCTTTTATATGTTGTTAAACAGTTGCTAGGGTGCTAAAAGTGGTTGCTAGGGCGTGGCTATGAAGTTGTTATGTCACTACTTATGGACTGCTTGATAGGCCGAGTCAAAAGAGCCCTCTGCCAAGCCTCTATGACTTTCTGATCCAAAGATATGATGTCAGATAGTTTTTCCAATGTTAAGTCAATGGAATATTTTTACACATTTTCTTCGTCCGCTGTACGAATATTGTACTTCCGATTGCTTAGAAAAGTCATAGCACACCTCTCCTCAATAAGCCGCACGTTTTGACATCTCATTCATGGGTCTGTGACAAAAAATGCGGGAGGAGTAGCGCGCCAAAGTTTTGTCAAGGCGAATAGTAATAGTGATGCCTTGCCTCCGGCAAGCACCACTAATAAGTATGTGAGATAGTAATAGTGATGCCTTGCCTCCGGCAAGCACCACTAACTAGAATGTACATTTCCTGAAGAAAATGTGAGTGGTGCTTGCAGTGGCAAAACTCACCCCTCTGTTGCTAGGGTGTTGCAATGAGGTTGCTAGGGTGGTTGCTAGGGTACCCAGTGTGGTTGCTAGGGTAATCTGGGTGGTTGCTATGGTGGTTGCTAGTGTACTTAGGACGGTTGCTAAGGCCATTGCTAGGGTTCTCAGGGTGGTTTATATGGTAATCAGGGAGGTTGCTAGGGTGTTGTTATGAGGTTGCCAGGGTACCCTGGGTGGTTGCTAGGGCGGTTGCTAGGGTCCCCATGATGGTTGCTAGGGCCGTTGCTAGGGTACCCAGGGTGGTTGCTAGGGTAATCGGTATGGTTGCTAGGGTGTTGCTATGTGGTTGCTAGGGTACCCGGGGTGGTTGCTAGGGCAGTTGCTATGGACCCCATGATGGTTGCTAGGGCCGTTGCTAGGGTACCCAGGGTGGTTGCTAGGGTAATTGGGGCGGTTGCTAGGGTGTTGCTATGTGGTTGCTAGGGTACTCGGGTTGGTTGCTAGGGCGGTTGCAAGGGTCCCCATGATGGTTGCTAGGGCCGTTGCTAGGGTACCCAGGGTGGTTGCTAGGGTAATCGGGGCGGTTGCTAGGGTGTTGCTATGTGGTTGCTAGGGTACCCGGGGTGGTTGCTAGGGCGGTTGCTAGGGTCCCCATGATGGTTGCTAGGGCCGTTGCTAGGGTACCATGGGTGGTTGCTATGGTAATCGGGGTGGTTGCTAGGGTGTTGCTATGTGGTTGCTAGGGTACCCGGGGTGGTTGCTAGGGCGGTTGCTAGGGTCCCCATGATGGTTGCTAGGGCCGTTGCTAAGGTACCCAGGGTGGTTGCTAGGGTAATTGGGGCGGTTGCTAAGGTGTTGCTATGTGGTTGCTAGGGTACCCCGGGTGGTTGCTATGGTCCAAATGATGGTTGCTAGGGCAGTTGCTATGGTAACTCGGGTGGTTGCTATGGTAACCTGGGTGGTTGCTAGGCAGTTGCTAAGGTACTTGGGTTGGTTGCTAAGGTGTTGCTAGGCAGTTGCTAGGGAGTTTTGGCTGGTTGCTAGGCAGTTGCTATGGTATCCTGGGTGGTTGCTATGATGTTACTAGGTTGATGGTAGTTGTCACAGATGGTCACTATGTAGTTGTTATAGAGTCCTTAGCCCATTTGAGCACTTAGCTAATCACTATTAGCATGTAGCTAATCACTGCTAGCATGACTAGCATGTTGGAAGTCCAGTTTGGTACCATGAGTCAAAAAAAACAACCGCCATGTCTGTACGATGTTCTGATGCAGAGATATTGGTCATGCAAAACGGTTGCTAGGGTACTCCATTTAGTTGCTAGGGAGTGGCTTGGCAGCTGCCAATGATGATACTCCAAAGGCTGCTTGCCAATATAAACCAACCCCCATGCCTCCACGATGTACTGATGTGGAGATATAGATCTTGCAAAACGGTTGCTAGGGTACTCTGGTTGGTTGCTAGGTAGTGGCCTAACAGCTGCCAATGATTATACTCCAAAGTGTGCTAGCCTATATGAATGATATAAACCAACCCCCATGCCTTTATGATATTCAGATTTGAAGATATCTCTCTATAATTTGGGTCGCTAGGGTGCTCCAAATGGTTGCTAGGGCGTGGCTATGAAGTGTTGAAGGTGATTCGTGATTGGCCATTTGCTGCCCCAAGTCAAACGAGCCCACCCTGATGTTTCTATGACACTTCTATCCAAAGTTATTCATTTGATCTTTTTCAATGGAAGTCTATGGAGCTTGTTGCTATGGCGCTCTCTATGGTTGCTAGGGCGTGGCTTGATAGATTCAAAGTGATCCTGAGAGACTGATTGGTTGCCTGATTCAAATGAGCCCACCCCCTTGTCTCTATGACACTGTGATCCTGAGTTATGTTCAATACAAAATCCCTATGTAATTTCCCATAGTAGGAAAAACACACTGTTTCATGGGCGAACCCTCACCGTAGTATGTCTATGGGGCAACTTTGGGGGGCTCTAGCGCCCCAGGGGTACAACTTATACCCCACTGCGAGGTATGATCTCGCACAGCCTGATAGCCTCTTCAAATGTGGTGATTCACATGTTTCTGCGAAATTTTCTCTCGAAGCTACGATCCGTCAAAATTTTCCGTAATGCATTGTCTATGCGATTTTTTCGGCTGATTTTTCGCCCGCTGTACGAACATCGTACACCCGATCGCTTATAAAAGTCATAGCACACCATTCCCGATTAGGCCGCACGATTTGACGCCACTTTTGTAGGTCTGTGACAAAAACTGCAGGACGAGTTACGCGCCGAAGTTTTGTACGGAAGAAAAAGAATAATAAGAATAACTAGAATGTACATTTCCTGAAGAAAATGTGAGTGGTGCTTGCAGTGGCAAAACTCTGCTCCCGGTAGCCACACATGAAGCCTGTGTGATGTTGTGGATCCAAGATATATGCTCTTTATATTCCTATATGGTTGCTAGGGTAGTCTACATGGTTGCTATGATGTGGCTATATAGTTTATGGGGTGATATTTAAAGACTATTTGCCAGCCTGAATCCAAAAAGCCAGAGCCAGTGTTTTCTATATTGTTATATTGCTGAGATACAGCTTTTAAATATTGTTAAACAGTTGGTAGGTTGCTAAAAGTGGTTGCTAGGGTACCCGGGATGGTTGCTAGGGCAGTTGCTATGGTCCCCATAATGGTTGCTAGGGCCGTTGCTAGGGTACCCAGGGTGGTTGCTAGGGTAATTGGGGCGGTTGCTAGGGTGTTGCTATGTGGTTGCTAGGGTACTCGGGGTGGTTGCTAGGGCGGTTGCTAGGGTCCCCATGATGGTTGCTAGGGCCGTTGCTAGGGTACCCAGGGTGGTTGCTAGGGTAATCGGGGCGGTTGCTAGGGTGTTGCTATGTGGTTGCTAGGGTACCCGGGGTGGTTGCTAGGGCGGTTGCTAGGGTCCCCATGATGGTTGCTAGGGCCGTTGCTAGGGTACCCTGGGTGGTTGCTATGGTAATCGGGGTGGTTGCTAGGGTGTTGCTATGTGGTTGCTAGGGTACCCGGGTTGGTTGCTAGGGCGGTTGCTAGGGTCCCCATGATGGTTGCTAGGGCCGTTGCTAGGGTACCCAGGGTGGTTGCTAGGGTAATTGGGGCCGTTGCTAAGGTGTTGCTATGTGGTTGCTAGGGTACCCCGGGTGGTTGCTAGGGTCCAAATGATGGTTGCTAGGGCGGTTGCTATGGTAACTCGGGTGGTTGCTATGGTAACCTGAGTGGTTGCTAGGCAGTTGCTAAGGTACTTGGGTTGGTTGCTAAGGTGTTGCTAGGCAGTTGCTAGGTAGTTTTGGCTGGTTGCTAGGCAGTTGCTATGGTATCCTGGGTGGTTGCTATGATGTTACTAGGTTGATGGTAGTTGTCACAGATGGTCACTATGTAGTTGTTATAGAGTCCTTAGCCCATTTGAGCACTTAGCTAATCACTATTAGCATGTAGCTAATCACTGCTAGCATGACTAGCATGTTGGAAGTCCAGTTTGGTACCATGAGTGAAAAAATCCAACCGCCATGTCTGTACGATGTTCTGATGCAGAGATATAGGTCATGCAATTCGGTTGCTAGGGTAATCCATTTGGTTGCTAGGGAGTGGCTTGGCAGCTGCCAATGATGATACTCCAAAGGCTGCTTGCCAATATAAACCAACTCCCATGTCTTTACAATGTTCTGATGCAGAGATATAGGTCTTGAAAAATGGTTGCTAGGGTACTCTGGTTGGTTGCTAGGTAGTGGCCTAACAGCTGCCAATGATTATACTCCAAAGTCTGCTAGCCTATATGAATGATATAAACCAACCCCCATGCCTTTATGATATTCAGATTTGAAGATATCTCTCTATGCTTTGGGTCGCTAGGGAGCTCCAAATGGTTGCTAGGGCGTGGCTATGAAGTGCTGAAGGTGATTCGTGATTGGCCATTTGCTGCCCCGAGTCAAACGAGCCCACCCTCATATTTCTATGACACTTCTATCCAAAGTTATTCATTTGATCTTTTTCAATGGAAGTCTATGGATCTTGTTGCTATGGTGCTCTCTATGGTTGCTAGGGCGTGGCTTGATAGCTTCATAATGATCCTGAGAGTCTGATTGGTTGCCTGATTGAAATGAGCCCACCCGCTTGTCTCTATGACACTGTGATGCAGAGTTATGTTCAATACAAAATCCCTATGTAATTTCCCATAGTAGGAAAAACACAGTGTTTCATGGGCGATCTCGCACCATAGTATGTCTATGGGGCAACTTTGGGGGTCTCTAGCCCCCCAGGGGTACAACTTGTACCCCTCTGCGAGGTATGTTCTCGCACAGCTTGATAGCCTCTTCAAATGTGGTGATTCACGTGTTTCTGCGAAATTCTCTCTTGGAGCTACGATCCGTCAAAGTTGACCGCAATGTTAAGTCTATGGGTTTGATCGCCCGATTTTTCTCGCGATGTACGAACATCGTACACCCGATCGCTTATAAAAGTCATAGCACACCATTCCCGAATAGGCCGCACGATTTGACGCCTCTTTTATGGGTCTGTGACAAAAGCTGCGGGACGAGTTACGCGCCGAAATTTTGTACGGAATCTATAAGAAGAAGAATAAGAATAATAAGTATGGAGAATAGTAATAGTGATGCCTTGCCTCCGGCAAGCACCACTAACTAGAATGTACATTTCCTGAAGAAAATGTGAGTGGTGCTTGCAGTGGCAAAACTCACCCCTCTGTTGCTAGGGTGTTGCAATGAGGTTGCTAGGGTGGTTGCTAGGGTACCCAGTGTGGTTGCTAGGGTAATCTGGGTGGTTGCTATGGTGGTTGCTAGTGTACTTAGGACGGTTGCTAAGGCCATTGCTAGGGTTCTCAGGATGGTTTATATGGTAATCAGGGAGGTTGCTAGGGTGTTGTTATGTGGTTGCCAGGGTACCCTGGGTGGTTGCTAGGGCGGTTGCTAGGGTCCCCATGATGGTTGCTAGGGCCGTTGCTAGGTTACCCAGGTTGGTTGCTAGGGTAATCGGTATGGTTGCTAGGGTGTTGCTATATGGTTGCTAGGGTACCCGGGGTGGTTGCTAGGGCAGTTGCTATGGTCCCCATGATGGTTGCTAGGGCCGTTGCTAGGGTACCCAGGGTGGTTGCTAGGGTAATCGGGGCGGTTGCTAGGGTGTTGCTATGTGGTTGCTAGGGAACCCGGGATGGTTGCTAGGGCGGTTGCTAGGGTCCCCATGATGGTTGCTAGGGCCGTTGCTAGGGTACCCTGGGTGGTTGCTATGGTAATCGGGGTGGTTGCTAGGGTGTTGCTATGTGGTTGCTAGGGTACCCGAGGTGGTTGCTAGGGCGGTTGCTAGGGTCCCCATGATGGTTGCTAGGGCCGTTGCTAAGGTACCCAGGGTGGTTGCTAGGGTAATTGGGGCGGTTGCTAGGGTGTTGCTATGTGGTTGCTAGGATACCCCGGGTGGTTACTAGGGTCCAAATGATGGTTGCTAGGGCGGTTGCTATGGTAACTTGGGTGGTTGCTATAGTAATCTGGGTGGTTGCTAGGCAGTTGCTAAGGTACTTGGGTTGGTTGCTAAGGTGTTGCTAGGCAGTTGCTAGGGAGTTTTGGCTGGTTGCTAGGCAGTTGCTATGGTATCCTGGGTGGTTGCTATGATGTTACTAGGTTGTTGGTAGTTGTCACAGATGGTCACTATGTACTTGTTATAGAGTCCTTAGCCCATTTGAGCACTTAGCTAATCACTATTAGCATATAGCTAATCACTGCTAGCATGACTAGCATGTTGGAAGTCCAGTTTGGTACCATGAGTCAAAAAATCCAACCGCCATGTCTGTACGGTGTTCTGATGCAGAGATATAGGTCATGCAAAACGGTTGCTAGGGTACTCCGTTTGGTTGCTAGGGATTGGCTTGGCAACTGCCAATGATGATACTCCAAAGGCTGCTTGCCAATATAAACCAACCCCCATGTCTGTACAATGTTCTGATGCAGAGATATAGGTCTTGAAAAATAGTTGCTAGGGTACTCTGGATGGTTGCTAGGGAGTGGCCTTGCAGCTGAAAATGCTGATACTTCAAAGGCTGCTTGACAATATAAACCAACCCCCATGCTTCTATGTCTTTCAGATGTTAAGATATCTCTCTTTGGATTTAGGTTGCTAGGTAGCTCTTAATGGTTGCTAGGGCGTGGCTATGAAGTGTTGAAGGTGATTCGTGATTGGCCATTTGCTGCCCCGAGTCAAACGAGCCCACCCTCATGTTTCTATGACACTTCTATCCAAAGTTATTCATTTTATCTTTTTCAATGGAAGTCTATGGAGCTTGTTGCTATGGCGCTCTCTATGGTTGCTAGGGCGTGGCTTGATAGATTCAAAGTGATCCTGAGAGACTGATTGGTTGCCTGATTCAAATGAGCCCACCCCCTTGTCTCTATGACACTGTGATCCTGAGTTATGTTCAATACAAAATCCCTATGTAATTTCCCATAGTAGCCCTCCCTATACTTTGTATTAGGGGCAAATTTGGGGGGCTCTTGCGCCCCAGGGGTACAACTTATACCCCAATGCTGGGTATGTTCTCGCACAGCCTGATAGCCTCTCCAAATGTAGTGATTCACGTGTTTCTGCGAAATTGTCTCTCGGAGCTACGATCCGTCAAAGTTGACCCCAATGTTAAGTCTATGGGTTTGATCGCCCGATTTTTCGCCCGCCGGACGAACATCGTACGCCCGATCGCTTATAAAAGTCATAGCACACCATTCCCGATTAGGGCGCACGATTTGACGCCTGTTTCGTTGGTCTGTGACAAAAACTGCGGGACTAGTTACGCGCCGAAATTTGTACGGATCTATAATAATCATTATAAGAATAACTAGAATGTACATTTCCTGAAGAAAATGTGAGTGGTGCTTGCAGTGGCAAAACTCTGCTCCCGGTAGCCACACATGAAGCCTGTGTGATGTTGTGGATCCAAGATATATGCTCTTTATATTCCTATATGGTTGCTAGGGTAGTCTACATGGTTGCTATGATGTGGCTATATAGTTTATGGGGTGATATTTAAAGACTATTTGCCAGCCTGAATCCAAAAAGCCAGAGCCAGTGTTTTCTATATTGTTATATTGCTGAGATACAGCTTTTAAATATTGTTAAACAGTTGGTAGGTTGCTAAAAGTGGTTGCTAGGGTACCCGGGATGGTTGCTAGGGCAGTTGCTATGGTCCCCATAATGGTTGCTAGGGCCGTTGCTAGGGTACCCAGGGTGGTTGCTAGGGTAATTGGGGCGGTTGCTAGGGTGTTGCTATGTGGTTGCTAGGGTACTCGGGGTGGTTGCTAGGGCGGTTGCTAGGGTCCCCATGATGGTTGCTAGGGCCGTTGCTAGGGTACCCAGGGTGGTTGCTAGGGTAATCGGGGCGGTTGCTAGGGTGTTGCTATGTGGTTGCTAGGGTACCCGGGGTGGTTGCTAGGGCGGTTGCTAGGGTCCCCATGATGGTTGCTAGGGCCGTTGCTAGGGTACCCTGGGTGGTTGCTATGGTAATCGGGGTGGTTGCTAGGGTGTTGCTATGTGGTTGCTAGGGTACCCGGGTTGGTTGCTAGGGCGGTTGCTAGGGTCCCCATGATGGTTGCTAGGGCCGTTGCTAGGGTACCCAGGGTGGTTGCTAGGGTAATTGGGGCCGTTGCTAAGGTGTTGCTATGTGGTTGCTAGGGTACCCCGGGTGGTTGCTAGGGTCCAAATGATGGTTGCTAGGGCGGTTGCTATGGTAACTCGGGTGGTTGCTATGGTAACCTGAGTGGTTGCTAGGCAATTGCTAAGGTACTTGGGTTGGTTGCTAAGGTGTTGCTAGGCAGTTGCTAGGTAGTTTTGGCTGGTTGCTAGGCAGTTGCTATGGTATCCTGGGTGGTTGCTATGATGTTACTAGGTTGATGGTAGTTGTCACAGATGGTCACTATGTAGTTGTTATAGAGTCCTTAGCCCATTTGAGCACTTAGCTAATCACTATTAGCATGTAGCTAATCACTGCTAGCATGACTAGCATGTTGGAAGTCCAGTTTGGTACCATGAGTGAAAAAATCCAACCGCCATGTCTGTACGATGTTCTGATGCAGAGATATAGGTCATGCAATTCGGTTGCTAGGGTAATCCATTTGGTTGCTAGGGAGTGGCTTGGCAGCTGCCAATGATGATACTCCAAAGGCTGCTTGCCAATATAAACCAACTCCCATGTCTTTACAATGTTCTGATGCAGAGATATAGGTCTTGAAAAATGGTTGCTAGGGTACTCTGGTTGGTTGCTAGGTAGTGGCCTAACAGCTGCCAATGATTATACTCCAAAGTCTGCTAGCCTATATGAATGATATAAACCAACCCCCATGCCTTTATGATATTCAGATTTGAAGATATCTCTCTATGCTTTGGGTCGCTAGGGAGCTCCAAATGGTTGCTAGGGCGTGGCTATGAAGTGCTGAAGGTGATTCGTGATTGGCCATTTGCTGCCCCGAGTCAAACGAGCCCACCCTCATATTTCTATGACACTTCTATCCAAAGTTATTCATTTGATCTTTTTCAATGGAAGTCTATGGATCTTGTTGCTATGGTGCTCTCTATGGTTGCTAGGGCGTGGCTTGATAGCTTCATAATGATCCTGAGAGTCTGATTGGTTGCCTGATTGAAATGAGCCCACCCGCTTGTCTCTATGACACTGTGATGCAGAGTTATGTTCAATACAAAATCCCTATGTAATTTCCCATAGTAGGAAAAACACAGTGTTTCATGGGCGATCTCGCACCATAGTATGTCTATGGGGCAACTTTGGGGGTCTCTAGCCCCCCAGGGGTACAACTTGTACCCCTCTGCGAGGTATGTTCTCGCACAGCTTGATAGCCTCTTCAAATGTGGTGATTCACGTGTTTCTGCGAAATTCTCTCTTGGAGCTACGATCCGTCAAAGTTGACCGCAATGTTAAGTCTATGGGTTTGATCGCCCGATTTTTCTCGCGATGTACGAACATCGTACACCCGATCGCTTATAAAAGTCATAGCACACCATTCCCGAATAGGCCGCACGATTTGACGCCTCTTTTATGGGTCTGTGACAAAAGCTGCGGGACGAGTTACGCGCCGAAATTTTGTACGGAATCTATAAGAAGAAGAATAAGAATAACTAGAATGTACATTTCCTGAAGAAAATGTGAGTGGTGCTTGCAGTGGCAAAACTCGGCGCCCTGTAGCCACCCATGATGCCTGTGTGATGTTGTGGAGCCGTGATATAAGTACTTTATATTGCTATATGGTTGCTAGGGTGCTCTATATGGTTGCTATGGTGTGGCTATATAGTTTATGGGGTGTTATTTAAAGACTATTGGCCAGCCCGAATCCAAAAAGCCAGAGTCAGTGTTTCTGTCTTGTTATTTTGCTGATATATAGCTTTTAAATGTAGCTAAAAAGTTGCTAGGGTGCTAAAAGTGGTTGCTAGGGCATGGATATTAAGTTGTTAGGTCACTACATATGGACTGCTTGATAGGCTGAGTCAAATGAGCCCACTCCCAAGCCTCTATGTCTTTCTGATCCAAAGAAATAAGGTCAGATAATTTTTCCAATGTTAAGCCTATGGTATATTTTTACACATTTTCTTCGTCTACTGTACGAATATCGTATGTTAGATTGCTTAGAAAAGTCATAGCACACCTCTCCTCAATAAGCCGCACGATATGACACCTCATTCATGGGTTTGAGACAAAAAATGCGGGAGGAGTAGCGTGCCGAAGTTTTATCAGGGAGAATAGTAATAGTAACACTAGAATGTACATTTCCTGAAGAAAATGTGAGTGGTGCTTGCAGTGGCAAAACTCTGCGCCCTGTAGCCACCCATGATGCATGTGTGATGTTCTGGAGCCGTGATATAAGTTCTTTATATTGCTATATGGTTGCTAGGGTGCTCTATATGGTTGCTATGGAGTGGCTATATAGTTTATGGGGTGATATTTAAAGACTATTGGCCAGCCTGATTCCAGAAAGCCAGAGCCAGTGTTTCTATATAGTAATTTTGCTGACATATAGCTTTTATATGTTGTTAAACAGTTGCTAGGGTGCTTAAAGTGGTTGCTAGGGCATAGATATGAAGTTGTTATGTCACTACTTATGGACTGCTTGATAGGATGAGTCAAAAGAGCCCTCTTCTAAGCCTCTACGACTTTCTGATCCAAAGATATGATGTCAGATCATTTTTCCAATGTTAAGTCTATGGGATATTTTCACACATTTTCTTCGCCCGCTGTACGAATATCGTAAGTCCGATTGCTTAGAAAAGTCATAGCACACCTCTCCTTAATAAGTCGCACGATTTGACACCTCATTCATGGGTCTGTGACAAAAACTGCGGGAGGAGTAGCGTGCCAAAGTTTTGTTAAGGCGAATAGTAATAGTAACACTAGAATGTACATTTCCTGAAGAAAATGTGAGTGGTGCTTGCAGTGGCAAAACTCACACCTCTGTTGCTAGGGTGTTGCAATGAGGTTGCTAGGGTGGTTGCTAGGGTACCCAGTGTGGTTGCTAGGGTAATCTGGGTGGTTGCTATGGTGGTTGCTAGTGTACTTAGGACGGTTGCTAAGGCCATTGCTAGGGTTCTCAAGGTGGTTTATATGGTAATCAGGGTTGCTAGGGTGTTGTTATGTGGTTGCCAGGGTACCCTGGGTGGTTGCTAGGGCGGTTGCTAGGGTCCCCATGATGGTTGCTAGGGCCGTTGCTAGGTTACCCAGGTTGGTTGCTAGGGTAATCGGTATGGTTGCTAGGGTGTTGCTATGTGGTTGCTAGGGTACCCGGGGTGGTTGCTAGGGCAGTTGCTATGGTCCCCATGATGGTTGCTAGGGCCGTTGCTAGGGTACCCAGGGTGGTTGCTAGGGTAATTGGGGCAGTTGCTAGGGTGTTGCTATGTGGTTGCTAGGGTACTCGGGGTGGTTGCTAGGGCGGTTGCTAGGGTCCCCATGATGGTTGCTAGGGCCGTTGCTAGGGTACCCAGGGTGGTTTCTAGGGTAATCGGGGCGGTTGCTAGGGTGTTGCTATGTGGTTGCTAGGGTACCCGGGGTGGTTGCTAGGGCGGTTGCTAGGGTCCCCATGATGGTTGCTAGGGCCGTTGCTAGGGTACCCTGGGTGGTTGCTATGGTAATAGGGGTGGTTGCTAGGGTGTTGCTATGTGGTTGCTAGGGCGGTTGCTAGGGTCCCCATGATGGTTGCTAGGGCCGTTGCTAAGGTACCCAGGGTGGTTGCTAGGGTAATTGGGGCGGTTGCTAAGGTGTTGCTATGTGGTTGCTAGGGTACCCCGGGTGGTTGCTAGGGTCCAAATGATGGTTGCTAGGGCGGTTGCTATGGTAACTCGGGTGGTTGCTATGGTAACCTGGGTGGTTGCTAGGCAGTTGCTAAGGTACTTGGGTTGGTTGCTAAGGTGTTGCTAGGCAGTTGCTAGGGAGTTTTGGCTGGTTGCTAGGCAGTTGCTATGGTATCCTGGGTGGTTGCTATGATGTTACTTAGTGGTTGGTAGTTGTCACTGATGGTCACTATGTAGTTTTTATAGAGTTCTTAGCCCATTTGACCACTTAGCTAATCCCTATTAGCATGTAGCTAATCACTGCTAGCATGACTAGCATGTTGGAAGTCCAGTTTGGTACCTTGAGTCAAAAAATCCAACCGCCATGTCTGTACGATGTTCTGATTTAGAGATATAGGTCATGCAAAACGGTTGCTAGGGTAATCCGTTTGGTTGCTAGGGAGTGCCTTGGCAACTGCCAATGATGATACTCTAAAGGCTGCTTGCAATATAAACCAACCCCCATGTCTGTACAATGTTCTGATGCAGAGATATAGGTCTTGAAAAATGGTTGCTAGGGTACTCTGGTTGGTTGCTAGGGAGAGGCCTGACAGCTGCCAATGATGATACTTCAAAGGGTGCTTGCCAATATAAACCAACCCCCATGTCTGTACAATGTTCTGATGCAGAGATATAGGTCTTGAGAAATGGTTGCTAGGGTACTCTGGTTGGTTGCTAGGGAGTGGCCTGACAGCTGCCAATGATGATACTCCAAAGTCTGCTAGCCTATATGAATGATATAAACCAACCCCCATGCCTTTATGATATTCAGATTTGAAGATATCTCTCTATGCTTTGGGTCGCTAGGGTGCTCCAAATGGTTTCTAGGGCGTGGCTATGAAGTGTTGAAGGTGATTCGTGATTGGCCGTTTGCTGCCCCGACTCAAATGAGCCCACCCTCATGTTTCTATGACACTTCTATACAAAGTTATTCATTTTATCTTTTTCAATGGAAGTCTATGGAGCTTGTTGCTATGGTGCTCTATATGGTTGCTAGGGCGTGGCTTGATAGATTCACAGTGATCCTGAGAGACTGATTGGTTGCCTGATTCAAATGAGCCCACCCCCTTGTTTCTATGACACTGTGATCCTGAGTTATGTTCAATACAAAATCCCTATGTAATATCCCATAGTAGGAAAAACACACTGTTTCATGGGCGATCCCTCACCATAGTATGTCTATGGGGCAACTTTGGGGGTCTCTAGCGCCCCAGGGGTACAACTTGTACCCCTCTGCGAGGTATGCTCTCGCACAGCCTGATAGCCTCTCCAAATGTGGTGATTCACATGTTTCTGCGAAATTCTCTCTCGGAGCTACGATCCGTCAATGTTGGCCGTAATGCGTTGTCTATGCGATTTTTCGGCCGATATTTCGCCCGGTGTACGAACATCGTACGCCCGATCGCTTATAAAAGTCATAGCACACCATTCCCGAATAGGCCGCACGATTTGACGCCTCTTTTGCGGGTCTGTGACCAAATATGCGGGACTAGTTACGCGCCGAAATTTTGGCGGAAGAAGAATAATAAGAATAATAATAAGTATGGAGAATAGTAATAGTGATGCCTTGCCTCCGGCAAGCACCACTAATAAGTATGGAGAATAGTAATAGTGATGCCTTGCCTCCGGCAAGCACCACTAACTAGAATGTACGTTTCCTGAAGAAAATGTGAGTGGTGCTTGCAGTGGCAAAACTCACCCCTCTGTTGCTAGGGTGTTGCAATGAGGTTGCTAGGGTGGTTGCTAGGGTACCCAGTGTGGTTGCTAGGGTAATCTGGGTGGTTGCTATGGTGGTTGCTAGTGTACTTAGGACGGTTGCTAAGGCCATTGCTAGGGTTCTCAGGATGGTTTATATGGTAATCAGGGAGGTTGCTAGGGTGTTGTTATGTGGTTGCCAGGGTACCCTGGGTGGTTGCTAGGGCGGTTGCTAGGGTCCCCATGATGGTTGCTAGGGCCGTTGCTAGGTTACCCAGGTTGGTTGCTAGGGTAATCGGTATGGTTGCTAGGGTGTTGCTATATGGTTGCTAGGGTACCCGGGGTGGTTGCTAGGGCAGTTGCTATGGTCCCCATGATGGTTGCTAGGGCCGTTGCTAGGGTACCCAGGGTGGTTGCTAGGGTAATCGGGGCGGTTGCTAGGGTGTTGCTATGTGGTTGCTAGGGAACCCGGGATGGTTGCTAGGGCGGTTGCTAGGGTCCCCATGATGGTTGCTAGGGCCGTTGCTAGGGTACCCTGGGTGGTTGCTATGGTAATCGGGGTGGTTGCTAGGGTGTTGCTATGTGGTTGCTAGGGTACCCGAGGTGGTTGCTAGGGCGGTTGCTAGGGTCCCCATGATGGTTGCTAGGGCCGTTGCTAAGGTACCCAGGGTGGTTGCTAGGGTAATTGGGGCGGTTGCTAAGGTGTTGCTATGTGGTTGCTAGGGTACCCCGGGTGGTTGCTAGGGTCCAAATGATGGTTGCTAGGGCGGTTGCTATGGTAACTCGGGTGGTTGCTATGGTAACCTGGGTGGTTGCTAGGCAGTTGCTAAGGTACTTGGGTTGGTTGCTAAGGTGTTGCTAGGCAGTTGCTAGGGAGTTTTGGCTGGTTGCTAGGCAGTTGCTATGGTATCCTGGGTGGTTGCTATGATGTTACTAGGTTGATGGTAGTTGTCACAGATGGTCACTATGTAGTTGTTATAGAGTCCTTAGCCCATTTGAGCACTTAGCTAATCACTATTAGCATGTAGCTAATCACTGCTAGCATGACTAGCATGTTGGAAGTCCAGTTTGGTACCATGAGTGAAAAAATCCAACCGCCATGTCTGTACGATGTTCTGATGCAGAGATATAGGTCATGCAATTCGGTTGCTAGGGTAATCCATTTGGTTGCTAGGGAGTGGCTTGGCAGCTGCCAATGATGATACTCCAAAGGCTGCTTGCCAATATAAACCAACTCCCATGTCTGTACAATGTTCTGATGCAGAGATATAGGTCTTGAAAAATGGTTGCTAGGGTACTCTGGTTGGTTGCTAGGTAGTGGCCTAACAGCTGCCAATGATTATACTCTAAAGTCTGCTAGCCTATATGAATGATATAAACCAACCCCCATGCCTTTATGATATTCAGATTTGAAGATATCTCTCTTTGGATTTAGGTTGCTAGGGTGCTCTTAATGGTTGCTAGGGCGTGGCTATGAAGTGTTGAAGGTGATTCGTGATTGGCCGTTTGCTGCCCCGAGTCAAACGAGCCCACCCTCATGTTTCTATGACACTTCTATCCAAAGTTATTCATTTTATCTTTTTCAATGGAAGTCTATGGAGCTTGTTGCTATGGCGCTCTGTATGGTTGCTAGGGCGTGGCTTGATAGATTCACAGTGATCCTGAGAGACTGATTGGTTGCCTGATTCAAATGAGCCCACCCCCTTGTCTCTATGACACTGTGATCCTGAGTTATGTTCAATACAAAATCCCTATGTAATTTCCCATAGTGGCCCTCCCTATACTTTGTATTAGGGGCAAATTTGGGGGTCTCTTGCGCCCCAGGGGTACAACTTATACCCCAATGCGGGGTATGTTCTCGCACAGCCTGATAGTCTCTCCAAATGTGGTAATTCACGTGTTTCTGCGAAATTGTCTCTCGGAGCTACGATCCGTCAAAGTTGACCCCAATGTTAAGTCTATGGGTTTGATCGCCCGATTTTTCGCCCGCCGGACGAACATCGTACGCCCGATCGCTTATAAAAGTCATAGCACACCATTCCCGATTAGGCCGCACGATTTGACGCCTCTTTTGCGGGTCTGTGACGAAAACTGCGGGACTAGTTACGCGCCGAAATTCGTACGGAAGAAGTAAGAATAATAATAATAACTAGAATGTACATTTCCTGAAGAAAATGTGAGTGGTGCTTGCAGTGGCGAAACTCGGCGGCCTGTAGCCACCCATGATGCCTTTGTGATGTTGTGGAGCCAGGATTGTTGCTAGGGCGGTTCCCAGGGTACCTAGGGTGGTTGCTAAGGTATTCGGGGTGGTTGCTAGGGCGGTTGATAGGGTCCCCAGTATGTTTGCTAGGGCCATTACTAGGGTACCCTGTGTGGTTGCTAATGTAATCAGGGTGGTTGCTAGGGTCCCTAGGATGGTTGCTAGGGCGGTTGCTAGGGTACCCAGGGTGGTTGCTAGGGTAATTGCGGTGGTTGCTAGGGTGTTGCTATGTGGTTGCTAGGGTACCCCGGGTGGTTGCTAGGGCGGTTGCTAGGGTCCCCATGATGGTTGCTAGGGCCATTGCTAGGGTACCCAGGGTGGTTGCTAGGGTAATCGGGGTGGTTGCTAGGGTGTTGCTATGTGGTTGCTAGGGTGCCCCGGATGGTTGCTAGGGCGGTTGCTAGGGTCCCCATGATGGTTGCTAGGGCCGTTGCTAGGGTACCCCGGGTGGTTGCTAGGGTAATCGGGGTGGTTGCTAGGGTGTTGCTATGTGGTTGCTAGGGTACCTGGGGTGGTTGCTAGGTCGGTTGCTAGGGTCCCCATGATGGTTGCTAGGGCCGTTGCTAAGGTACCCATGGTGGTTGCTAGGGTAATCAGGGTGGTTGCTAGGGTGTTGCTATGTGGTTGCTAGGGTACCCGGGGTGGTTGGTAGGGCGGTTGCTAGGGTCCCCATGATGGTTGCTAAGGCCGTTGCTAAGGTATCCAGGGTCGTTGCTAGGGTAAATGGGGTGGTTGCTAGGGTGTTGCTTTGTGGTTGCTAGGGTAACCTGGGTGGTTGTTTGGAAGTTGCTAGGCAGTTGCTAGGATAATTTTGGTGGTTGCTAAGGTGTTGCTAGGGTGCTCTTGGTGGTTGCTAGGCGGTTGCTATGGTAACCTGGGTGGTTGCTAGGCAGTTGCTATGGTAACCGGGGTGGTTGTTATGATGTTACTTGGTGGTTGGTAGTTGTCACAGATGGTTATTATGTAGTTATTATAGAGTTCTTAGCCCATTTGGACACTTAGCTAATCGATATTAGCATGTAGCTATTAACTTTTAGCATTACTAGCTTGCTGGATTTCCTGTTTACTAGCATGAGCCAAAAGAGCCAACCGCAATGTCAATACGATTTTCTGTTGAAAAGATATAAGACTTACGAATTGGTTGCTAGGCTACTCTATTTGGTTGCTATGGAGTGGCTTGGCAGTCGCCAGTGATGATACTCCAAAGGCTGCTTGCCAATATAAACCAACCCTCACGTCTGTACAATGTTCTGATGCAGAGATATAGATCTTACAAAATGGTTGCTAGGGTACTCTGTTTGGTTGCTAGGGAGTGGCCTGGCAGTTGCCAATAATGATACTCCAAAGGCTGCTTGCCAATATAAACCAACCCTCACGTCTGTACAATGTTCTGATGCAGAGATATAGGTCTTGACAAATGGTTGCTAGGGTACTCTGTTTGGTTGCTAGGGAGTGGCCTTGCAGCTGCCAATGCTGATACTTCAAAGGCTGCTTGACAATATAAACCAGCCCCCATGCTTCTATGTCTTTCAGATGTTAAGATATCTATCTTTGGATTTAGGTTGCTAGGTAGCTCTTAATGGTTGCTAGGGCGTGGCTATGAAGAGTTGAAGGGGAGTCGTGATTGGCCATTTGCTGCCCCGAGTCAAACGAGCCCACCCTCATGTTTCTATGACTTTTCTATCCAAAGTTATTCATTTTATCTTTTTAAATGGAAGTCTATGGAGCTTGTTGCTATGGCGCTCTATATGGTTGCTAGGGCGTGGCTTGATAGATTCACAGTGATCCTGAGAGACTGATTGGTTGCCTGATTCAAATGAGCCCACCCCCTTGTCTCTATGACACTGTGATCCTGAGTTATGTTCAATACAAAATCCCTATGTAATTTCCCATAGTAGCCCTCCCTATACTTTGTATTAGGGGCAAATTTGGGGGGCTCTTGCGCCCCAGGGGTACAACTTATACCCCAATGCGGGGTATATTCTCGCACAGCCTGATAGCCTCTCCAAATGTGGAGATTCACGTGTTTCTGCGAAATTCTCTCTCGGAGCTACGATACGTCAAAGTTGGCCTCAATGCATTGTCTATGGGATTTGTCGCCCGATTATTCGCCCGCCGGACGAACATCGTACGCCCGATCGCTTATAAAAGTCATAGCACACCATTCCCGATTAGGCCGCACGATTTGACGCCTGTTTCGTTGGTCTGTGACAAAAACTGCGGGACTAGTTACGCGCCGAAATTTGTACGGATCTAGAAGAAGAAGAAGAAGAAGAAGAAGAAGTATGTGAGATAATAATAGTGATGCTTTGCCTCCGGCAAGCACCACTAATAAGTATGTGAGATAATAATAGTGATGCCTTGCCTCCGGCAAGCACCACTAATAAGTATGTGAGATAATAATAGTGATGCCTTGCCTCCGGCAAGCACCACTAACTAGAATGTACATTTCCTGAAGAAAATGTGAGTGGTGCTTGCAGTGGCAAAACTCGCCCCTCTGATGCTAAGGTGTGGTTGCTAGGGTCCCCATGATGGTTGCTAGGGCCATTGCTAGGGTAATCAAGGTGGTTGCTAGGGTGTTGCTATGTGGTTGCTAGGGTACTCTGGGTGGTTGCAAGGGTCGTTGCTGGGTTACCCAGTGTGGTTGCTAAGGTAATCGGGGTGGTTGCTAGGGTGTTGCCATGTGGTTGCTAGGGTACTCGGGGTGGTTGCTAGGGTCCCCATGATGGTTGCTAGGGCCGTTGCTAGGGTACCCAGGGTGGTTGCTAGGGTGTTGCCATGTGGTTGCTAGGGTACTCGGGGTGGTTGGTAGGGCGGTTGCTAGGGTCCCCATAATGGTTGCTAGGGCCGTTGCTAGGGTACCCAGGGTGGTTGCTAGGGTAGTCGGGGCGGTTGCTAGGGTGTTGCTATGTGGTTGCTAGGGTACCCGGGTGGTTGCTTGGGCGGTTGCTAGGGTACCCGGGGTGGTTGCTAGGGCGGTTGCTAGGGTCCCCATGATGGTTGCTAGGGCCGTTGCTAAGGTACCCAGGGTGGTTGCTAGGGTAATTGGGGCGGTTGCTAAGGTGTTGCTATGTGGTTGCTAGGGTACCCCGGGTGGTTGCTAGGGTCCAAATGATGGTTGCTAGGGCCGTTGCTAAGGTACCCAGGGTGGTTGCTAGGGTAATTGGGGCGGTTGCTAAGGTGTTGCTATGTGGTTGCTAGGGTACCCCGGGTGGTTGCTAGGGTCCAAATGATGGTTGCTAGGGCAGTTGCTATGGTAACTCGGGTGGTTGCTATGGTAACCTGGGTGGTTGCTAGGCAGTTGCTAAGGTACTTGGGTTGGTTGCTAAGGTGTTGCTAGGCAGTTGCTAGGGAGTTTTGGCTGGTTGCTAGGCAGTTGCTATGGTATCCTGGGTGGTTGCTATGATGTTACTAGGTTGATGGTAGTTGTCACAGATGGTCACTATGTAGTTGTTATAGAGTCCTTAGCCCATTTGAGCACTTAGCTAATCACTATTAGCATGTAGCTAATCACTGCTAGCATGACTAGCATGTTGGAAGTCCAGTTTGGTACCATGAGTGAAAAAATCCAACCGCCATGTCTGTACGATGTTCTGATGCAGAGATATAGGTCTAGAAAAATGGTTGCTAGGGTACTCTGGTTGGTTGCTAGGGAGTGGCCTTGCAGCTGCCAATGTTGATACTTCAAAGGCTGCTTGACCATATAAACCAACCCCCATGCTTCTATGTCTTTCAGATGTTAAGATATTTATCTTTGGATTTAGGTTGCTAGGTAGCTCTTAATGGTTGCTAGGGCGTGGCTATGAAGTGTTGAAGGTGATTCGTGATTGGCCATTTGCTGCCCCGAGTCAAACGAGCCCACCCTCATGTTTATATGACACTTCTATCCAAAGTTATTCATTTTATCTTTTTCAATGGAAGTCTATGGAGCTTGTTGCTATGGCGCTCTATATGGTTGCTAGGGCGTGTCTTGATAGATTCACAGTGATCCTGAGAGACTGATTGGTTGCCTGATTCAAATGAGCCCACCCCCTTGTCTCTATGACACTGTGACCCTGAGTTATGTTCAATACAAAATCCCTATGTAATTTCCCATAGTAGGAAAAACACACTGTTTCATGGGCGATCCCTCACCATAGTATGTCTATGGGGCAACTTTGGGGGGCTCTAGCGCCCCAGGGGTACAACTTGTACCCCTCTGCGAGGTATGCTCTCGCACAGCTTGATAGCCTCTCCAAATGTGGTGATTTACATGTTTCTGCGAAATTCTCTCTCGGAGCTACGATCCGTCAAAGTTGGCCGTAATGCGTTGTCTATGCGATTTTTCGGCCGATATTTCGCCCGGTGTACGAACATCGTACGCCCGAACGCTTATAAAAGTCATAGCACACCATTCCCGAATAGGCCGCACGATTTGACGCCTCTTTTGCGGGTCTGTGACCAAATATGCGGGACTAGTTACGCGCCGAAATTTTGGCGGAAGAAGAATAATAAGAATAATAAATAACTAGAATGTACATTTCCTGAAGAAAATGTGAGTGGTGCTTGCAGTGGCAAAACTCACCCCTCTGTTGCTAGGGTGTTGCAATGAGGTTGCTAGGGTGGTTGCTAGGGTACCCAGTGTGGTTGCTAGGGTAATCTGGGTGGTTGCTATGGTGGTTGCTAGTGTACTCAGGACGGTTGCTAAGGCCATTGCTAGGTTACCCAGGTTGGTTGCTAGGGTAATCGGTATGGTTGCTAGGGTGTTGTTATGTGGTTGCTAGGGTACCCTGGGTGGTTGCTAGGGCGGTTGTTAGGGTCCCCATGATGGTTGCTAGGGCCGTTGCTAGGTTACCCAGGTTGGTTGCAAGGGTAATCGGGACGGTTGCTAGGGTGTTGCTATGTGGTTGCTAGGGTACCCGGGGTGGTTGCTAGGGCAGTTGCTATGGTCCCCATGATGGTTGCTAGGGCCGTTGCTAGGGTACCCAGGGTGGTTGCTAGGGTAATTGGGGCGGTTGCTAGGGTGTTGCTATGAGGTTGCTAGGGTACTCGGGGTGGTTGCTAGGGCGGTTGCTAGGGTCCCCATGATGGTTGCTAGGGCCGTTGCTAGGTTACCCAGGTTGGTTGCTAGGGTAATCGGTATGGTTGCTAGGGTGTTGCTATGTGGTTGCTAGGGTACCCGGGGTGGTTGCTAGGGCAGTTGCTATGGTCCCCATGATGGTTACTAGGGCCGTTGCTAGGGTACCCAGGGTGGTTGCTAGGGTAATTGGGGCGGTTGCTAGGGTGTTGCTATGTGGTTGCTAGGGTACTCGGGGTGTTTGCTAGGGCGGTTGCTAGGGTCCCCATGATGGTTGCTAGGGCCGTTGCTAGGGTACCCAGGGTGGTTGCTAGGGTAATCGGCGCGGTTGCTAGGGTGTTGCTATGTGGTTGCTAGGGTACCCAGGGTGGTTGCTAGGCAGTTGCTAGGGTCCCCATGATGGTTGCTAGGGCCGTTGCTATGGTAACCTGGGTGGTTGCTAGGGTGTTGCTAGGCAGTTGCTAAGGTACTTTGGGTGGTTGCTAAGGTGTTGCTAGGCGGTTGCTAGGGTGTTTTGGCTGGTTGCTAGGCAGTTGCTATGGTAACCGGGGTGGTTGCTATGATGTTACTAGGTGGTTGGTAGTTGTCACAGATGGTCACTATGTAGTTTTTATAGAGTTCTTAGCCCATTTGAGCACTTAGCTAATCACTATTAGCATTTAGCTAATCACTACTAGCATGACTAGCATGTTGGAAGTCCAGTGTGCTAGCATGAGTCAAAACAACCAACCGCCATGTCTGTACGATGTTCTGATGCAGAGATATTGGTCATGCAAAACGGTTGCTAGGGTACTCCATTTAGTTGCTAGGGAGTGGCTTGGCAGCTGCCAATGATGATACTCCAAAGGCTGCTTGCCAATATAAACCAACCCCCATGCCTCTACGATGTACTGATGTGGAGATATAGATCTTGCAAAACGGTTGCTAGGGTACTGTGTTTGGTTGCTAGGGAGTGGCCTGGCAGCTGCCAATGATGATACTCCGAAGTCTGCTTGGTAGTATAGATGATATAAACCAACCCCCATGCCTTTATGATATTCAGATTTGAAGATATCTCTCTATGCTTTGGGTCGCTAGGGAGCTCCAAATGGTTGCTAGGGCGTGGCTATGAAGTGCTGAAGGTGATTCGTGATTGGCCATTTGCTGCCCCGAGTCAAACGAGCCCACCCTCATATTTCTATGACACTTCTATCCAAAGTTATTCATTTGATCTTTTTCAATGGAAGTCTATGGATCTTGTTGCTATGGTGCTCTCTATGGTTGCTAGGGCGTGGCTTGATAGCTTCATAATGATCCTGAGAGTCTGATTGGTTGCCTGATTGAAATGAGCCCACCCGCTTGTCTCTATGACACTGTGATGCAGAGTTATGTTCAATACAAAATCCCTATGTAATTTCCCATAGTAGGAAAAACACAGTGTTTCATGGGCGATCTCGCACCATAGTATGTCTATGGGGCAACTTTGGGGGTCTCTAGCCCCCCAGGGGTACAACTTGTACCCCTCTGCGAGGTATGTTCTCGCACAGCTTGATAGCCTCTCCAAATGTGGTGATTCACGTGTTTCTGCGAAATTCTCTCTCGGAGCTACGATCCGTCAAAGTTGGCCGTAATGCGTTGTCTATGCGATTTTTCGGCCGATATTTCGCACGGTGTACGAACATCGTACGCCCGATCGCTTATAAAAGTCATAGCACACCATTCCCGATTAGGCCGCACGATTTGATGCCTGTTTCGTTGGTCTGTGTCAAAAACTGCGGGACAAGTTACGCGCCGAAATTTTGGCGGAAGAAGAATAAGAATAATAATAAGTATGTGAGATAATAATAGTGATGCCTTGCCTCCGGCAAGCACCACTAATAAGTATGTGAGATAGTAATAGTGATGCCTTGCCTCCGGCAAGCACCACTAACTAGAATGTACATTTCCTGAAGAAAATGTGAGTGGTGCTTGCAGTGGCAAAACTCTGCTCCCGGTAGCCACACATGAAGCCTGTGTGATGTTGTGGATCCAAGATATATGCTCTTTATATTCCTATATGGTTGCTAGGGTACTCTACATGGTTGCTATGATGTGGCTATATAGTTTATGGGGTGATATTTAAAGACTATTTGCCAGCCTGAATCCAAAAAGCCAGATCTAGTGTTTCTATATAGTTATTTTGCTGACAAATAGCTTTTATATGTTGTTAAACTGTTGCTAGGGTGCTAAAAGTGGTTGCTAGGGCGTGGCTATGAAGTTGTTATGTCACTACTTATGGACTGCTTGATAGGCCGAGTCAAAAGAGCCCTCTGCCAAGCCTCTATGACTTTCTGATCCAAAGATATGATGTCAGATAGTTTTTCCAATGTTAAGTCAATGGAATATTTTTGCACATTTTCTTCGCCCGCTGTACGATTACCGTAAGTCCGATTGCTTAGAAAAGTCATAGCACACCTCTCCTCAATAAGCCGCACGTTTTGACATCTCATTCATGGGTCTGCGACAAAAAATGCGGGAGGAGTAGCGTGCCAAAGTTTTGTCAAGGCGAATAGTAATAGTGATGCCTTGCCTCCGGCAAGCACCACTAATAAGTATGTGAGATAGTAATAGTGATGCTTTGCCTCCGGCAAGCACCACTAACTAGAATGTACATTTCCTGAAGAAAATGTGAGTGGTGCTTGCAGTGGCAAAACTCGCCCCTCTGTTGCTAGGGTTTTGCTAGGGTGGTCGCTAGGGTCACCAGGATAGTTGTTAGGGCCGTTGCTAGGGTACCCAGTGTGGTTGCTAGGGTACCCGGAGTTGTTTCTATGTGGTTGGTAGGGTACATGGGATGGTTTCTAGGGTGGTTGCTAGGGTCCCCATGATGGTTGCTAGGGCCATTGCTAGGGTACCCAGGATGGTTGCTAAGGTAATTGGGGTGGTTGCTAGGCTGTTGCTATATGGTTGCTAAGGCACCCGGGGTGGTTGCTAGGGTCCCCATGATGGTTGCTAGGGCCGTTGCTAGGGTACCCAGGGTGGTTGCTAGGGTAATCGGGGCGGTTGCTAGGGTGTTGCTATGTGGTTGCTAGGGTACCCGGGGTGGTTGCTAGGGCGGTTGCTAGGGTCCCCATGATGGTTGCTAGGGCCGTTGCTAGGGTACCATGGGTGGTTGCTATGGTAATCGGGGTGGTTGCTAGGGTGTTGCTATGTGGTTGCTAGGGTACCCGGGGTGGTTGCTAGGGCGGTTGCTAGGGTCCCCATGATGGTTGCTAGGGCCGTTGCTAAGGTACCCAGGGTGGTTGCTAGGGTAATTGGGGCGGTTGCTAAGGTGTTGCTATGTGGTTGCTAGGGTACCCCGGGTGGTTGCTAGGGCGGTTGCTATGGTAACTCGGGTGGTTGCTATGGTAACCTGGGTGGTTGCTGGGCAGTTGCTAAGGTACTTGGGTTGGTTGCTAAGGTGTTGCTAGGCAGTTGCTAGGGAGTTTTGGCTGGTTGCTAGGCAGTTGCTATGGTATCCTGGGTGGTTGCTATGATGTTACTAGGTTGTTGGTAGTTGTCACAGATGGTCACTATGTAGTTTTTATAGAGTCCTTAGCCCATTTGAGCACTTAGCTAATCACTATTAGCATGTAGCTAATCACTGCTAGCATGACTAGCATGTTGGAAGTCCAGTTTGGTACCATGAGTGAAAAAATCCAACCGCCATGACTGTACGATGTTCTGATGCAGAGATATAGGTCATGCAATTCGGTTGCTAGGGTAATCCATTTGGTTGCTAGGGAGTGGCTTGGCAGCTGCCAATGATGATACTCCAAAGGCTGCTTGCCAATATAAACCAACTCCCATGTCTGTACTATGTTCTGATGCAGAGATATAGGTCTTGAAAAATGGTTGCTAGGGTACTCTGGTTGGTTGCTAGGTAATGGCCTAACAGCTGCCAATGATTATACTCCAACGTCTGCTAGCCTATATAAATGATATAAACCAACCCCCATGCCTTTATGATATTCAGATTTGAAGATATCTCTCTATAATTTGGGTCACTAGGGTGCTCCAAATGGTTGCTAGGGCGTGGCTATGAAGTGTTGAAGGTGAATCGTGATTGGCCGTTTGCTGCCCCGACTCAAACGAGCCCACCCTCATGTTTATATGACACTTCTATCCAAAGTTATTCATTTTATCTTTTTCAATGGAAGTCTATGGAGCTTGTTGCTATGGCGCTCTATATGGTTGCTAGGGCGTGGCTTGATAGATTCACAGTGATCCTGAGAGACTGATTGGTTGCCTGATTCAAATGAGCCCACCCCCTTGTCTCTATGACACTGTGATCCTGAGTTATGTTCAATACAAAATCCCTATGTAATTTCCCATAGTAGCCCTTCCTATACTTTGTATTAGGGGCAAATTTGGGGGGCTCTTGCACCCCAGGGGTACAACTTATACCCCAATGCGGGGTATGTTCTTGCACAGCCTGATAGCCTCTCCAAATGTAGTGATTCACGTGTTTCTGCGAAATTGTCTCTTGGAGCTATGATCCGTCAAAGTTGGCCGCAATGCATTGTCTATGGGATTTATCGCCCGATTTTTCGCCCGCCGAACGAACATCGTACACCCGATCGCTTATAAAAGTCATAGCACACCATTCCCGATTAGGCCGCACGATTTGACGCCTGTTTCGTTGGTCTGTGACAAAAACTGCGGGACTAGTTACGCGCCGAAATTTGTACGGATCTAGAAGAAGAAGAAGAAGAAGAAGAAGAAGAATAAGTATGTGAGATAATAATAGTGATGCCTTGCCTCCGGCAAGCACCACTAATAAGTATGTGAGATAATAATAGTGATGCTTTGCCTCCGGCAAGCACCACTAATAATAAGTATGTGAGATAATAATAGTGATGCCTTGCCTCCGGCAAGCACCACTAACTAGAATGTACATTTTCTGAAGAAAATGTGAGTGGTGCTTGCAGTGGCAAAACTCACCCCTCTGTTGCTAGGGTGTTGCAATGAGGTTGCTAGGGTGGTTGCTAGGGTACCCAGTGTGGTTGCTAGGGTAATCTGGGTGGTTGCTATGGTGGTTGCTAGTGTACTTATGACGGTTGCTAAGGCCATTGCTAGGGTTCTCAGGGTGGTTTATATGGTAATCAGGGAGGTTGCTAGGGTGTTGTTATGTGGTTGCCAGGGTACCCTGGGTGGTTGCTAGGGCGGTTGCTAGGGTCCCCATGATAGTTGCTAGGGCCGTTGCTAGTTTACCCAGGTTGGTTGCTAGGGTAATCGGTATGGTTGCTAGGGTGTTGCTATGTGGTTGCTAGGGTACCCGGGGTGGTTGCTAGGGCAGTTGCTATGGTCCCCATGATGGTTGCTAGGGCCGTTGCTAGGGTACCCAGGGTGGATGCTAGGTTAATTGGGGCGGTTGCTAGGGTGTTGCTATGTGGTTGCTAGGGTACTCGGGGTGGTTGCTAGGGCGGTTGCTAGGGTCTCCATGATGGTTGCTAGGGCCGTTGCTAGGGTACCCTGGGTGGTTGCTATGGTAATCGGGGTGGTTGCTAGGGTGTTGCTATGTGGTTGCTAGGGTACCCGGGGTGGTTGATAGGGCGGTTGCTAGGGTCCCCATGATGGTTGCTAGGGCCGTTGCTAAGGTACCCAGGGTGGTTGCTAGGGTAATTGGGGCGGTTGCTAAGGTGTTGCTATGTGGTTGCTAGGGTACCCCGGGTGGTTGCTAGGGTCCAAATGATGGTTGCTAGGGCGGTTTCTATGGTAACTCGGGTGGTTGCTATGATGTTACTAGGTGGTTGGTAGTTGTCACAGATGGTCACTATGTAGTTTTTATAGAGTTCTTAGCCCATTTGAACACTTAGCTAATCCCTATTAGCATGTAGCTAATCACTGCTAGCATGACTAGCATGTTGGAAGTCCAGTTTGGTACCATGAGTCAACAAATCCAACCGCCATGTCTGTACGATGTTCTGATGCAGAGATATAGGTCATGCAAAACGGTTGCTAGGGTAATCCGTTTGGTTGCTAGGGAGTGGCTTGGCAGCTGCCAATGATGATACTCTAAAGGCTGCTTGCAATATAAACCAACCCCCATGTCTGTACAATGTTCTGATGCAGAGATATAGGTCTTGACAAATGGTTGCTAGGGTACTCTGTTTGGTTGCTAGGGAGTGGCCTTGCAGCTGCCAATGCTGATACTTCAAAGGCTGCTTGACAATATAAACCAACCCCCATGCTTCTATGTCTTTCAGATGTTAAGATATCTATCTTTGGATTTAGGTTGCTAGGTAGCTCTTAATGGTTGCTAGGGCGTGGCTATGAAGTGTTGAAGGTGATTCGTGATTGGCCATTTGCTGCCCCGAGTCAAACGAGCCCACCCTCATGTTTCTATGACACTTCTATCCAAAGTTATTCATTTGATCTTTTTCAATGGAAGTCTATGGAGCTTGTTGCTATGGCGCTCTCCATGGTTGCTAGGGCGTGGCTTGATAGATTCACAGTGATCCTGAGAGACTGATTGGTTGCCTGATTCAAATGAGCCCACCCCCTTGTCTCTATGACACTGTGATCCTGAGTTATGTTCAATACAAAATCCCTATGTAATTTCCCATAGTAGCCCTCCCTATACTTTGTATTAGGGGCAAATTTGGGGGGCTATTGCGCCCCAGGGGTACAACTTATACCCCAATGCGGGGTATGTTCTCGCACAGCCTGATAGCCTCTCCAAATGTAGTGATTCACGTGTTTCTGCGAAATTCTCTCTTGGAGCTATGATCCGTCAAAGTTGGCCGCAATGCATTGTCTATGGGATTTATCGCCCGATTTTTCGCCCGCCGGACGAACATCGTACGCCCGATCGCTTATAAAAGTCATAGCACACCATTCCCGATTAGACCGCACGATTTGACGCCTGTTTCGTTGGTCTGTGACAAAAACTGCGGGACTAGTTACGCGCCGAAATTTGTACGGATCTAGAAGAAGAAGAAGAAGAACTAGAATGTACATTTCCAGAAGAAAATGTGAGTGGTGCTTGCAGTGGCAAACTCGCCCCTCTGTTGCTAGGGTTTTGCAATGAGGTTGCTATGTGGTTGCTATGGTACCCAGGTTGGTTGCTAGTGCGGTTGCTAGGGTCCAAATGATGGTTGCTATGGCCATTGCTAGGGTTCCCAGGGTGGTTGCTATGGTAATCGGGGCGGTTGCTAGGGTGTTGCTGTGTGGTTTCTAGGGTACCCGGGGTGGTTGCTAGGGCGGTTGCTAGGGTCCCCATGATGGTTGCTAGGGCCGTTGCTAGGGTAATCTGGGTGGTTGCTAGGGTGTTGCTATGTGGTTGCTAGGGTACTTGGGGTGGTTGCTAGGGTGTTGCTATGTGGTTGCTAGGGTACCTGGGTTGGTTGCTAAGTCTGTTGCTAGGGTCCCAGTGTGGTTGCTAGGGTGCTGCTATGTGGTTGTTAGGGTACCCCGGGTGGTTGCTAGGGTGGTTGCTAGGGTCCCCATGATGGTTGCTAGGGCCGTTGCTAGGGTACCCAGGGTGGTTGCTAGGGTAATCGGGGTGGTTGCTAGGGTGTTGCTATGTTGTTGCTAGGGTACCTGGGGTGGTTGCTAGGGTCCCCATGATGGTTGCTAGGGCCGTTGCTAAGGTACCCTTGGTGGTTGCTAGGGTAATTGGGGCTGTTGCTAGGGTGTTGCTATGTGGTTGCTAGGGTACCCTGGGTGGTTGCTAGGGCGGTTGCTATGGTAACTTGGGCGGTTGCTAGGCAGTTGCTAAGGTACATGGGTTGGTTGCTAAGGTGTTGCTAGGCAGTTGCTAGGGAGTTTTGGCTGGTTGCTAGGCAGTTGCTATGGTATCCTGGGTGGTTGCTATGATGTTACTAGGTTGTTGTTAGTTGTCACAGATGGTCACTATGTAGTTGTTATAAAGTCCTTGTCCAATTTGAGCACTTAGCTAATCACTATTAGCATGTAGCTAATCACTGCTAGCATGACTAGCATGTTGGAAGTCCAGTTTGGTACCATGAGTCAAAAAATCCAACCGCCATGTCTGTACGATGTTCTGATGCAGAGATATAGGTCATGCAAAACGGTTGCTAGGGTAATCCGTTTGGTTGCTAGGGAGTGGCTTGGCAGCTGCCAATGATGATACTCTAAAGGCTGCTTGCAATATAAACCAACCCCCATGTCTGTACAATGTTCTGATGCAGAGATATAGGTCTTGACAAATGGTTGCTAGGGTACTCTGTTTGGTTGCTAGGGAGTGGCCTTGCAGCTGCCAATGCTGATACTTCAAAGGCTGCTTGACAATATAAACCAACCCCCATGCTTCTATGTCTTTCAGATGTTAAGATATCTATCTTTGGATTTAGGTTGCTAGGTAGCTCTTAATGGTTGCTAGGGCGTGGCTATGAAGTGTTGAAGGTGATTCGTGATTGGCCATTTGCTGCCCCGAGTCAAACGAGCCCACCCTCATGTTTCTATGACACTTCTATCCAAAGTTATTCATTTTATCTTTTTCAATGGAAGTCTATGGAGCTTGTTGCTATGGCGCTCTATATGGTTGCTAGGGCGTGGCTTGATAGATTCACAGTGATCCTGAGAGACTGATTGGTTGCCTGATTCAAATGAGCCCACCCCCTTGTCTCTATGACAGTGTGATCCTGAGTTATGTTCAATACAAAATCCCTATGTAATTTCCCATAGTAGCCCTCCCTATACTTTGTATTAGGGGCAAATTTGGGGGGCTATTGCGCCCCAGGGGTACAACTTATACCCCAATGCGGGGTATGTTCTCGCACAGCCTGATAGCCTCTCCAAATGTAGTGATTCACGTGTTTCTGCGAAATTGTCTCTTGGAGCTATGATCCGTCAAAGTTGGCCGCAATGCATTGTCTATGGGATTTATCGCCCGATTTTTCGCCCGCCGGACGAACATCGTACGCCCGATCGCTTATAAAAGTCATAGCACACCATTCCCGATTAGACCGCACGATTTGACGCCTGTTTCGTTGGTCTGTGACAAAAACTGCGGGACTAGTTACGCGCCGAAATTTGTACGGATCTAGAAGAAGAAGAAGAAGAAGAAGAAGAAGAAGAAGTATGTGAGATAATAATAGTGATGCTTTGCCTCCGGCAAGCACCACTAATAAGTATGTGAGATAATAATAGTGATGCCTTGCCTCCGGCAAGCACCACTAATAAGTATGTGAGATAATAATAGTGATGCTTTGCCTCCGGCAAGCACCACTAATAATAAGTATGTGAGATAATAATAGTGATGCCTTGCCTCCGGCAAGCACCACTAATAATAAGTATGTGAGATAATAATAGTGATGCCTTGCCTCCGGCAAGCACCACTAATAAGTATGAAGAATAGTAATAGTGATGCCTTGCCTCCGGCAAGCACCACTAATAAGTATGTGAGATAATAATAGTGATGCCTTGCCTCCGGCAAGCACCACTAATAATAATAAGTATGTGAGATAATAATAGTGATGCTTTGCCTTCGGCAAGCACCACTAATAAGTATGTGAGATAATAATAGTGATGCCTTGCCTCCGGCAAGCACCACTAATAAGTATGTGAGATAGTAATAGTGATGCTTTGCCTCCGGCAAGCACCACTAATAATAATAAGTATGTGAGATAGTAATAGTGATGCCTTGCCTCCGGCAAGCACCACTAATAATAAGTATGTGAGATAGTAATAGTGATGCTTTGCCTTCGGCAAGCACCACTAATAATAAGTATGTGAGATAATAATAGTGATGCTTTGCCTCCGGCAAGCACCACTAATAATAAGTATGTGAGATAATAATAGTGATGCCTTGCCTCCGGCAAGCACCACTAATAATAAGTATGTGAGATAATAATAGTGATGCTTTGCCTCCGGCAAGCACCACTAATAATAATAAGTATGTGAGATAGTAATAGTGATGCCTTGCCTCCGGCAAGCACCACTAATAATAAGTATGTGAGATAGTAATAGTGATGCTTTGCCTTCGGCAAGCACCACTAATAATAAGTATGTGAGATAATAATAGTGACGCCTTGCCTCCGGCAAGCACCACTAATAATAAGTATGGAGAATAGTAATAGTGATGCCTTGCCTCCGGCAAGCACCACTAATAATAAGTATGTGAGATAATAATAGTGATGCCTTGCCTCCGGCAAGCACCACTAATAATAAGAAGTTTAAATAGAATATCAGTAAGTTGGCTTTCTCAAGCCAACTTAATAATAAGTATGTGAGATAATAATAGTGATGCTTTGCCTCCGGCAAGCACCACTGATAAGAAGAAGAATAATAAGTATGTGAGATAATAATAGTGATGCCTTGCCTCCGGCAAGCACCACTAATAAGATTAAATAGTAGATCAGTAGACTTTCTCAAGCCAACTTAATAATAAGTTTAAATAGGATTTCAGTAAGTTGGCTTTCTCAAGCCAACTTAATTAAAAGTTAGTGAACTAACTTTGATGTTGGCTTGGCCATCTTGGCCATGGGGCAAAAGAGCCACAGCACTTGTGTGCCCAACATTCTTGAGTTGCCCCGCTGCAAAAAAAAAAAAAATAATACCATAAAAAAATACACCTGCAACAGTCGTTTTCCATGGTCCCTTGCTGTTTTCCTTTTTAATATTTCATATAAGTGCACAAAGTTTTGTTGTTATTATGTTTGTATCCAAAAAAAGTAGACCCTTTACAGATTCGATTGATGTATTGCTCTTATCTGTACGATTAAAACTGAAGGTGTAATTTAAGTAATTTTCGGGTATATCAGGAGAAAATGACTCAAAACGCGTATATGCGTTAATCGACTCCAGAGGGTTTTAAAAGGCTGTCGTGACTTTTTCCCTTCCAGTATTCATAAGCTGTATCACGCTGTCAAATTATATTTCATTTTGCACACATAAACATGTCAAAAACACCTGAAATCTGCTCTTGTTGTGTTCTAATGGGTGGATTAGTGCATTCGCTGTGATATTATTTTTGAAAGCTCTTAAAAAATATAAAAATGCTTTTATTCTGAGCTCGTAGTGATAACTGGGCTGGCTGATGAAGGCTCATTTCTCTCAGATCGCGTAAATCAGTGGAAAATGAATAAAAATGACGATTCTGTCTGAAGAAATATGAAGTAAATATCAGTAAATATATCCATATATCTCCGCGGATATGCATCTTTTGTCTATAAATCCTTATTGACGCTGTTCAGTGTGAGTCTATGTGAACACAAATAAACCGCTGCTGACGTGACTGAATATGAATGAGTGGTGAATTTCTATTCAAAATGTGGCATATGTCATGTATTAGAATGATGGTCTGTATCTTTAAGATGTGAGTGTACTAATATGTATGCAAGACCGGATGTAGGGGGGAGTTCACGTTAAGAGGGGGAAAAAGTAAAGACGCCGTTTGGAAAAGTTATCAAGCGTGTGACTGATTTAATTCGGCAGAGTGTGTAAGAGATATCTGATTACACAAGAAAGCAGATATATAACATTGGCGACGAGGATGCAGCAAAGTGGGTGTGAGCACTGATTGCACGCGATGGAAAAGTCTGGTATTCCTACGTTTGAGTGCTACAAAGATCCTGCGACTCTTGGTTCGAGATGGACGAGGTGGCTGACATCGTTTGAACTTTATGCGGACGGTAAAGGACTTATAATTGAAGAAAATGTCGCTGCTGCAGTTCGTCAGCGGCGCAGAGCACTTCTTTTGCATCACGCTGGACCTGATGTTCAAGATATATTCTCCACTCTGGCGGATACGGGAGGTGCTGCCGATTACGACGCGGCCGTTGCAGCTTTGAATGCATACTTTGTGCCACGAGTGAATACTGCGTATGCAAGGCAGTCTTTTTATAAACTTTCCCAAAACCCAAGTGAGACGATTCAACAGTTCACAACACGTCTCAGACAGGCAGCAAAGGACTGTGCATTTGCGGATGACATGACTAATCAAATCAGGGATGCCATCGTAGGCAAATGTTTATCAATGTACGTGCGTCGTAAACTTTTGGAGGAAGGACCTAATCTCACGCTCGATCGTGCGTTGGAGGTTGCTGCCCTCTGTGAACGGATAGAGGAACAGATGGCTGCATCATCGGTGAGTGACATATCAAAGCCTGACACTGAGTCTGTGAATCGCGTCTGGAAAAAAGGGGGAAAGATGAAAGGACAATTCAAGGGAAAACAGCAAGCTGAATGCAGTAAGTTGAACAAACAATGCTACAGATGTGGAAATACAGATCATTTGGGACGAGATTTAAAATGTCCTGCGAGAGGCCAGACATGCCACAAATGTAAAGGAAGAGATCATTTCTCAAAAATGTGCAAAACTAAAAATGTGAAGCAGCAAACAGTTAACCATGTTGAAGGGCAAGCTGAATATGCATTTGTCATTCAAGACGACTACATGGCGGATAGAATGAATATCTGCTTGGGAAATGTCAATTTGAAAATGCTTGTAGACTCTGGTGCGACCAGCAATATCATTGATGAAAGAACATGGGAGGAACTGAAGGCAAATAATATTAGATGCCATTCGTACATTCCGGAAACAGAGAGGAAATTGTTCTCTTATTCGTCTAATCAGCCATTACCACTAAAGGGAGCTTTCAAGTGTGAAGCAAGAATGGGCAGCCGGTCGGTATATGCTGAATTCATTGTAATTAAAGGGATAGGAGAGCCACTGTTGGGGAGAGACACTGCCATGAAACTCGGAGTACTGAAGATCGGCACAAACGTTGCAGCTGTAACAGACCTCAAACAGTCGCTCCATTCACAATACCCAGAAGTGTTTCAAGGAGTTGGTAAGCTGAAAACCAAGCAAATTAGTTTATACATAGACCCGAAGATTCAGCCAGTTGCCCAGCCTTTAAGGCGGATTCCATTTAATTTAAGGGTTCCTGTTGAAGAAAAGATAAAAGAACTCTTAGAAATGGACATTATTGAAGAAGTGAACGGGCCTACTCCGTGGGTTAATCCGGTTGTGATTGTTCCAAAAGCAAATGCTGAAATTAGGCTTTGTCTTGACATGCGACAAGCCAATCGAGCAATCATTAGGGAAAGATACCCCATTCCCACTGTAGATGAGCTGCTACAAAGTATGAATGGGTCTATGGTCTTCAGCAAATTAGATCTTAAATGGGGATATCACCAGTTAGAGTTAACGCCAGAGTCCCGCCAGATCACGACGTTTGCAGTTCACAATGGAGTGTACAGATACAAGCGGCTCATTTTTGGAGTATCTTCCGCAAGTGAACAATACCAACATGAGATCGCGTCGGCCCTTGCTGGAATAGAGGGAGTTGAAAACATCTCTGATGACGTCATTGTGCATGCGCCTGACCATAAAACACACAATCACCGTCTACATGCTGTCATGAAACGTCTGAGAGAATGCGGGCTAACTCTGAATCCTACAAAATGTCAGTTCAGTATGGATCGCTTAAATTTTATGGGGATTCTACTCACACAAAAAGGTATCGGGCCCACTGATGAGAGAGTCAGGGCTGTGGTAGAGGCTCGAGAGCCACAGAACGCCTCAGAGGTTCGGAGTTTTCTTGGACTTGTCAATTACAGCAGCAGATTTATTCCACAATTTGCAACCTTGGCAGAGCCCTTGAGACGTCTTACCAGAAAAGATTCCAAATTCATCTTTGGTCCTGAACAAAAAAGTGCATTTAAGGCTCTGAAAGGAGAACTTGCAAAATCAGGGACCTTAGCATACTTTGACAAAGATGCACCAACCCAAGTTATAGCCGATGCCAGCCCTGTAGGGTTGGGGGCTGTATTGACACAGTGTCAAAAAGGACAAATGGTGCCAGTGTGCTACATCAGTAGAAGTCTATCAGATTGTGAGAGACGGTACTCCCAGACTGAGAAGGAGGCCCTTGCCCTTGTATGGGCCTGTGAGAAGCTTCACCCATATGTCTATGGAAGACAATTTGATCTGGTCACGGACCATAAGCCATTAGAGACAATCTACAGTCCACGTTCTAAGCCCTGTGCCCGCATTGAGCGGTGGGTTTTGCGTCTTCAACCATACGACTTTAAGGTTGTCTATGTTTCTGGAAAAGAGAACATTGCAGATCCCTTGTCAAGACTTCTAGGAAGCACAGCAATGAGAGAGAAGCACTTACATGATTTGGATGAGTATGTGAGATTTGTAGCCATTAATGCCACCCCGAGAGCCCTAACCACAAGGGAAGTGGAGGAGGCGTCAGAAAAAGATCCCGAACTAATAGAGGTGAGAAAAGCTATTGAAAGTGGACACTTTGAAAAGTGTATGACATACGCAGCTGTTGCTAGGGAGCTATGCGTGGTAGGTTTTTTAATACTACGTGGAACACGCATTGTTCTTCCAAAAACATTACAACCACGAGCAATAGCACTGGCCCACGAGGGACACATAGGTATTGTTGGGACCAAACAGCACCTGAGGAGCAAAGTATGGTGGCCTGGCATGGACAGAGCTGCCGAGAGATATTGCAAATCATGCCATGGCTGTCAAATTGTCTCTCGTCCCGATGCGCCAGAACCATTGCGACCCCTACCGTTGCCAGATGGACCATGGCAAGATCTAGCAGTAGATTTATTGGGTCCTCTGCCATCAAAACACTCAATCCTAGTTGTGGTGGATTACTACAGTAGGTATTATGAGTATGACATACTGACCTCAACCACGGCAACAAAAGTGATTGACAGCCTTGAGGACATATTCAGCCGACATGGACTTCCTGCCACACTAAAATCAGATAATGGACCTCAATTCAAATCAGATGAATTCAGGAGTTTCTGTGAAGAAAACGGGATCAGACACCTGAAAACAACGCCTAAATGGGCTCAAGCGAATGGTGAAGTCGAGCGCCAGAATGCCTCCATCATGAAACGAATTCGCATTGCACAGTCGGAAGGACTTGACTGGCAAAAGGAACTCAGGAAGTATGTTACAGTATACAGAGGAATTGTACATAACACCACAGGCAAAAGCCCCGCTGAACTTCTGTTTAAAAGAAAAATGAGAGGCAAGTTACCTGAACTCACATCAGTAGACAAAGATCTCGAAGTTCACGACCATGACGCTGAGAAAAAAGGGAAATATAAACTGTATGCAGATGAACATCGCAAAGCAGATTTCTCAAATGTAGCTGTTGGAGATCGGGTTCTGATCAGGCAGGACAAGACGGACAAGTTTACCACACTGTTTAACGCAACACCCCACACAGTGGTCAGCAAAGCTGGGAACAAAATAACTGTCGAGTCACCCACCGGAGCCCAGTACAGTCGCAACACAACATTTGTGAAGAAATATGTAGAAAGCGAGAAAGGGAATGCTGACTGTTCCACAGATTCAGATCAACAGACATTGTCAGAGGAATCAGAGAGACTTGTGCCTATGGTTGAGTGTCACCAAGACATTACATATGTCAAGCCCCAAAGACAAAAAAAATTACCTCAAAAATTTGCTGACTTTATCGTTGGTTGAACTTTTGGATGCAGATTAAATGCAGACAACGTTGTTGATATGTTCATGGTTAATATTATAAGTGAGTTTAAAATAAGTTGAAGAATGTGAAAATCATCAGTTAGATGAACATGTTATTTGTTTGGCAATACTGAGACTACAGTCAAGTGTTAAAGGTCTCTATCCGACTTTGGAGGGGATGTCATGTATTAGAATGATGGTCTGTATCTTTAAGATGTGAGTGTACTAATATGTATGCAAGACCGGATGTAGGGGGGAGTTCACGTTAAGAGGGGGAAAAAGTAAAGACGCCGTTTGGAAAAGTTATCAAGCGTGTGACTGATTTAATTCGGCAGAGTGTGTAAGAGATATCTGATTACACAAGAAAGCAGATATATAACAGCATAATACGGACATAATATGTTAACGTGGCTGTGTTCGTTTATATTCGCCGAGCTATTATGAATTATGAAATAATCGTCTACTTGATTTGTCTGATCTACCGACGAAAAGCCAGAATCACTGTCCTCTGAAGCTGGAGAGATGGATGTTATTTTCACCTAAGACAAAATGATCACACAAGCAATCATTTTGATCTCTATAATTCTTCTTATTGCTTTGTGTTGATTCGCTGCACTGTTTTCATTTAAAAGGCTGTCGTGACTTTTTTTCCTTCCAGTTTTCATAAGCTGTATCACGCTGTCAAATGGGCTTTCTCTCTCGTCTTTCTCTCTGTTCTTTGGCCAGAGACATAATTTATTAATGAGATCTGACCCGGTAATAATAACATATGTTGGTTTAGCTTGTCAGTGTGAATGAAATGTGTATTTATTTGTCCGATCTCGCCCCGAAACGCGGCTGTCATGTGACTTTTTTTTCCCTTTGCGATGTCAAATATTGCATTTTGCACACATACACGGCTCAAAAACCCCTGGATTTTGCTTTTGTTGTGTTCTAATGGGTGTATTGTGTGCATTCGGTGTAAAATTGTATTTTGAGAAGCTCTTAAAAAATATATAGCCTATTAATGACTTAACCATGTTATGCAGCGCCGAGCAATCGATGTGACGTTCAGCTCAGCCTGACAGAGAAAATCTCACAAGCACATATAAACACTCATTTTCATGTGTATAGTATATTCTTCTAATTGTTTTGTGCTGTTTCGCTGCAGTGTTTTAATGTGAAAGGCTGTAAATCCTCTATGTGGACTTCAAGTGTTCAGAGAAATACATCGCGAGCTCGCGGCCAGTTGGCTGCTAAGAATATATCATGTTATTACTTTAAACAGTTCAGAAACATCTGAATTTAGCTCTTGGTGTGTTCTAACGTGTGGATTGCGTGCAATCGCCGTTTTAAAAGGTCTTAAATAAGAATAAATTCGCTCGTTTTGAGCTCCGTGGAGACAGTGCCTGAGCTGACCAGCCGTGATTCTTCTCTCGTCTTTCTGACTGCTCTCTGCCCAGAAATCAATTATTAATGAGCACTGGCCCCTGTAATAATCAGATATGTTGGTTTAGCTTGTCAGTTTGAGGGAAATTTTATTATTTAACTTACTTGTATTTTTAACCGGTTTAAAAGTTAAACGAAACCCGACTCCTCCCCTTAATCTCTCTCGGCTATTGCAACTGTAGGGGCGCAATTTTTCTCAGACAATGTAAGTCTATGGGTAATGTATTTTTACATTAAAAAATTAATAAAAAAAAACTTTAAGTCTGATCAGTCTGAAAAGATATAGCAACAAGCAACAAGCAACAAACAAGCAACAAACAAGCAACAAGCTCTATCCCGCAGGTGTCTGCCGATTTTGGGGCTTGTGGCTTTAAAGCCCTAGGAGGAGTAGCGTTTGGAATTTACTCTCAGAAAAATAATAATAAGAAGAAGGAGAAGTTTAAATAGCATAACAGTATGTTGGCTTTGCCAAGCCAACATAATAAAAATAAGTTTAAATAGCATAACAGTATGTTGGCTTGTTGCCAAGCCAACATAACTAGAATTAAAAGTTAGTGAACTAACTTTGATGTTGGCTTGGCCATCTTGGCCATGGGGCAAAAGAGCCACAGTACTTGTGTGCCCAACATTCTTGAGTTGCCCCGCTGCCAAAAATAAATAAATAAATAATACCATAAAAAAATACATCTGCAACAGTCGTTTTCCATGGTCCCTTGCTGTTTTCCGTTTTAATAAAAAAAAATTTCACTACTGAAAAATTAAAGAAGGGACACTATATATAGTATACTTCGGTGAGTCAAGAGCTAAACAAAAAGTCCTGTTTCATTAAAAAATACTGTAACTTTTATAAACTTTATACTATCACCACAAAATTTTAATTTATATTTATTAAAAAAAAATTTCATAAAACTGAAACTTAAATATATTATTTCTATAGGCTATACAAAAAAGAAAAGAAAAAAAGACTAAATAGTAAGGCTGAATAAGCTGATCTATAGCATGTTAAATGGTGGTTGCCTGTCTATGAATGGTACACCCCTCTAAGCTCACAGAAGTGGTTTGACCCAAGTCCTCAGCAGCCAATGACATTGACCCGTTCAAACTGATTTTTAATGCGTACTTCACGTGTATTTCACGTGTATTTAACGTGTATTTAACATGTGAAATACACGTTAAATACGCGCTGATTTTTCACGTATCTAACGTGTTGTTGACGCGTTAAAATTCACGTGTATTTGACCCTCTTGGCCTTCCATATTTGACCCTCTTGGCCTTAGATATAATGAAGGGAGACGTGAAAAAAGGACATCGCGTTGTTTTGATATGGATTACTTTATCACAGAATATTTGTTCGGCAGCACTTGTTTAGTTTAAAAGTAGACATGTCAAGCTTTCTATAGATATCTCTCATGTCTCTTCGTTGAGTATTCACTGAGTTACAGTTCATTTTAATGACGTGTTTGTAAATGAAAATCAGCGCAAAGGCTGCAGACAGCACACCTTGTTTGTTATCTTTATTTTATAAGTGCACAAAGTTTTGTTGTCATTATGTTTGTATCCAAAAAAAAGTAGACCCTTTACAGATTCGATTGATGTATTGCTCTTATCTGTACGATTAAAACTGAAGGTGTAATTTAAGTAATTTTCGGGTATATCTTTTATTCTGAGCTCGTAGTGATAACTGGGCTGGCTGATGAAGCGCTCATTTCTCTCCCCAGACAGCAAAATGAATTTGGGCCAGATTTGGGCCAGGTCTTCATTAACATTTGGCCCAGATCCGCTAAACGGACCTGGAACGGGCTCATCCTTTCCAACGGCCCAATGCCGGAACAGGTTGGATTTACGGATCAGAAACAGATCTGGGCCAGAACTGGACCAGAACAGTTGTTAATGCCATGACGTGTGGTGCAGATCTGGGCCAGATCTGCGAATCATATTTTACATCTGGGGCTCATCTGGCCCTGGTCCGTTATTCACATGCTTTTTTGTGTGACCCAAACACCACAATTTGTAATTTTCAAAATAGTTTATTTTAAAAAGGCAAAAGAAACTAACATTTGGTCATATAAAATTTTGTATATACACACTCACGTCTCAATGTCATTGTTATTAATGATATAAGAGTCCAAATCATATCTAAAGACTTAAAGCTCTTTTCACATGGACCTCTAAAACAACTGAAATGCTGTCCTACGCTCTAAATTGAACAACCATCTGTAAAAATCCAGATGCACAAAAAAAACAATAATAAGTCATTTATTACATTTTGTACGTATATATATATACATATCATATATATCTATATCATATCTAGAGATTTGAAGCTCTTTTCACATGGACCTGTAAGAAATTAATTTGGAAAAACTCAAACGCTGCCCTGCGCTCTCATGAACAACCATCCAGTAAACATCCAGATGCACAAAGAAACAAAACAATAATCAGTCATTTATTACATTTTGTATATATATATATATATATATATATATATATATATATATATATATATATATATATATATATATAGATAGATAGATAGATATATAGATACAAAATGTAATAAATGACTGATTATTGTTGTTTTTTTGTGTATATATATATATATATATATATATATATATATATATATATATCATATCTATATATATATATATATATATCATATATATCTATATCATATCTAGATATATATATATATCATATCTATATCATATCTAGAGACTTGAAGCTCTTTTCACATGGACCTGTAAGAAACTCATTTGGAAAAACTCAAACGCTGCCCTGCGCTCTACAGTAAACATCCAGGTGCACAAAAAAATCAAGTAAAACCTAGTGAACTCTGCGTTCTTATCCAATTTACTGGTCATTAGGTGGATGTGACCGGGCACGGCGGCCACCCCCACGGTCGCATGCAAGATTAAACCACCTGATGGCGTAATGGTTTATTTCAGTGTCTGTAGCTTTGTCGGACAAACGATTTTTCCTCACTGCTCCTGTAAAACGTACAAAAAGCAAAGAAAAATATTAATTATTAGAATCAATATTAAAAAATTATTTATTACATGACATTATAGTAAAATGCTTGTACAAATAAATAATACATGTGACTAAAGTGTGGAGTGAGTAAACAGGTAAACAGTAGCAAAACTCAAGAGCACACAGATGTGAATTTGAGAACTCGTACAATACATATTCGTACTTGTATGTGAACATTAACACTCACAGCTCCAATGTGAAAACCTGTAAAGTAAAAATCTTAGGTTGAATATTGAAATTTGCACTCGCAGACAATAGACAGAATACAGGTTTGTGACTATTGTATGAAAGTGCAAATTTTAATATTCAACTTCTATTTGACAAGTTTTTTACATTTCAGCTCCGTGAGTGTAAATGTTCACGTACAATGTTCATTGTACAAGTGAGTGAATGGATGAGAGAAGGGGATTGAGTAAAGACTGAGTGAAAGGAATATATATATTATACTTACGAGTCATAATGGCCTTGGTTGCCATCTCACTGAATTTTCTTTTGTTGTTCATCCCTTTCCAATTGATTGATTTGGCTACACTGTCGGCAAAAATGTGTGCCAAAATGTTAAATATTATGTTTTTTGTGTCTCTTCCCCCAATGGAGGCCAGCATCCCCACCTGTGGAAACAAGAGACTAAATTAGTGAGAAGTAAGAGATTGATAAATGATAGAGAGGTATGGGCAACATAGCAATGGGTGCTTAGATGTTATATAAGCATAAATACCAAGTGCTGTTTTTTGGTTGTGTATCCTGGGTTTTTCAACCATCCTTCGAAATGATCAACCTCCTCGAGGGAGGCTAGGGGCAAAGAGATCTCCTCCGGAATGTCCACAACAGGCTCAGCAGGTGCCATTCTGGCCATGATCACACTCACATTCAGTGAAAGCTGGTTCATCTGTTGTTTCATGGTCTCCATTAGTGTCAGCATGTGGAGGTCAGCAGCTACAAAAGCACCAAATTTAGATTTAGACATGATATTAATTCTAAATGCAACAAAAGCAGACAACGCAGAAAATACTAAATAACTGAATTGAAATAATTTTTAGAAGCATTGTTTTAATGTTCCTGAGTGAGTTTCTCAATGTTAAAATAATTTGGTTTTGTTTAAATGGTTCATGTGATTCAACATTAGCCGCTTTCCGACCAAGTAGTTACAGGCTTAATGTCTCGTTGACCTACATTAATGACAGTAAAAAAAGAAGAAAATCTCTTGTTAAACAAGTGTTTGAAGCTGCTTTTGATTTTCACACATGGCAGAGTTGTACATTTAGTCATTTAGCAGACGCTTTTATCCAAAGCGACTTACAAAATTAGGATTAAATTAAGCGAGTCATCGTGACGAGGCAAAAAAAACGCAAGAAGTGCTCAAAACAAAGTGCAGACATTGCTCAGGAACGTATAAGACAGACAAGGAAGGGAGAAGGACAGGTAAGGGAATTTTTTTTTCTTCTATGGGGTATAGTGCTTGTGAAAGGTTTTCAATTGTCTTTTGACTGCATTACGGATGACGGTGGGGAGATCATTCCACCAGCATGGAACTGTGAAAGAGAATGTTCTGAAGAGTGATTTTTTGGTTCTTTGTGATGGTACAATGAGTCGACTAAAGACTGTTATTATTAGGCTTAGTGTTAATAGCTATTATAGGGTATACGTTTTGTTAATCTGCTATGGAAACAAAATAGCATACAGACTGCAGGTGTTCCATGTGTGTTTGGTCAATCAGCGTACACAAATGTCGTGGGTAGTTTCTATAGTGCTGGTTTAGACCCTACTCTGAAGTAGGAGTTAAATTAGTTCCTCCAAATGGAGTTCCTAAAACTAATATCGTTCCTAGTTGGCATGTTCGCACCGCAGGAACATCCGGGAACTTTAGCCAATAGTTCTAGGAACTGTGAAAAGGTTCCTCCAGTCGGAAAGCGGCTATTGTGTAAGCATGTTTAATTGCGCAATAATTCACTTACGTGTACAGACGATTGGGTCCTTCCCAGAACGCCCCATGTTCAAGCTGGGCATGAATACTTCAGTTGCTCTTTCTCTATAGCTAGTTGTTAAACCATCAGATGACATCCCAGTAGGTGGATGGCATAGAGACATATCGGTGTTCTGAGAAGAACAGAAGTAAGGAGGTTGGAATGGCTGCTGAGTAGGAGGTGTAAAAAATGAGGCGGGCCTTGAAGGAGAGCATGGTGGAGGTGGAGAAAATGAGGATGGCTCTGGAGGGGTGAGTGGTGGAGGTGGAGAACAGGAGGTTGGCCCTGGGGGGGGTGGTAGTGGAGGTTGGGCAAAGTAGGATGGCCCTGGAGCTGGTTGGTTGCTAAACATAAAACATAAGGGAAGGTTATAATGGAGATATTTCAGTGACATTTCAAACAGAAGATTTCTAAAAAAGAATAAGTATTTGAAAAAGCATTGGTTTCATAATAGAGATTGAACTAATAGAGATTGAACAGGCTACTCCAACCCATGTAGCGCGCACACACCAGATAATCCATGTTAGATAGATATACTTACCTCAGAATAACTAGAGTATCTATCTATTGTGGGGATCCAGATTTATTAAAATGTTTAATTTAGGTTTACATTGAATTTAGCATGTTAAGGTTAGGTATAAATTATGATTATCAGAGTTTTCTAGCAAAAGACTCTGGTCAGTCCTGTTTGACTGAAACTCTTGGAGTTTGTGTCTTAGCAAGAAAGTCCAGCCAGTCCTGTACTCGGGTCTCAGTGTTTGAATAGATATGCTGAGTGGATTAGAGTGGGCAATGCTCTCAGTCTAAAACCAGTTCCTAAACCTGTCTTTTTCGGTGCCTGCCCCTAAATGTATATAAACTGAAAGAACACATTCACGTAAGGCTTGGTGATCGCAGCTGCCGACGGCTGGTGTCTTCAATAAAGAAACCTGCTGAAGGAACAACCAAGTCTCCTGGTCTTTTCGATTCTAAGTTCACAACACTATCCATGATTATTTGGGTTGCTATAATATTAAGCTATCATTGTCTCCATGACAGAGACGCCCTGCCACCTCCACCAAACCTTTTTAAGGCCTTAAATTTAAAGTTCAGGATTTAAGACTTTTTAAGACCCCGCGGAAACCCTGATTAGGGATGTCAAGGATTAATCGACGATCGATTAGTTCTCGATAATAAATTAATCTAGATTTTAAAAAAATTATCTATGCCCACCATTTATTAAAAGTTATTTACCATCGTGATGTTAATGAGGGTCCTGAAGAAGGCCGATGTTGAATCGATGATGTGGGTGCTTTCCTAGATGCAGGCTCTCTGTCACTGTCGTCTTCAGTATCACCGTAATGGTGCCTAATTTTTAGGAGACACAATTCACTTAGACTGACACTTGCACTTTCACACAGAACACACCAAAACTACATAAATCATCACATCACTTGGCACTTTCACACACTAGCACCTTTAACACTAACACTGTGAACACTTTGCACTTATACTCCCCTCTTTTGCCATTTATAAAAATTACTTTCCTGATCTTTCTTTCTTTCACCCCATGTACACAAAAGTTGAACATTCAAATTCTAATCCAGTACATGTCTAACATTACATTTCTATGTACATGACAAATAAAATATATGTATTATATCCATTTAAACCTGACAAATATCATAAACATGATTCTCTCTTACAAAGGTTTAGGTGTTCTTTTGCCTCGACCAACTTCCTCATTTTCATCATCGGTGTCTAGCTCCGATGTGTCACATGTCAGTGACTGTTTCATTCCTTGCCAGGCTGACTGGAAGTCACCTAAAAGCACATTTGCATAGGTAAATCATCGGGAAAGACACAGTACAAGGTAATAATAACAACTAGGCGATTAAAAAAATCTATACCATACGTCTTCAATAGTCTGACAGGATGCTTCGACCATTTGTGGCCTGGAACTTCAGCGAACTTCACAGCTTTGTTAATCCTCTCATCGCTTGTGTAATTTGGCCAGAAAGTAAAACCGTCACTGTACCATGATTGAGGCACCACAGACACAGACTTCTTGGCATCAAAATATTGCACAACACAGAACATTCTTTTGAGAGAGAGAGAGAGAGAGAGAGAGAGAGAGAGAGAGAGAAAGAGAGAGAGAGAGAGAGAGAGAGAAAATGAAAATAGCATTAGCCATTTATGGTGCCTGGATGGTGAATACTTTTCATAAACACTGTATATTGCTGGTGTGTCTGTTGTGTATGCATGTTTATTAACAAAATACATTTTACTGGTGTCATGAAAGTGTACTTACTTAGATGTGCATAAAAGAATTGATGTAATGTAGATGAAGAAGCTTAAAACTCAAATCTAACAATTACTAAGATCAGACTATCAGCTGTAGTACCATCCAACCCAAAAATTAAAAACAAGAATTGATCAAACAACTGATCCTACTTCCAAATAAATAAATAAATAAATAAATAATTCAAGCCAACTACTTTATCGTTTCACAGAATGTAGAATTGGTATGGATACAAAACCTCTTTGATGGGGGAGTAATACACATTTATATGCAACTGCACAAAGGTTGGCATACATGTATTGTTCTGATAATTGAGAGACACTGTAGATATTCAGAAAGTCTGAACTGAATGGATAGGTAAAAAAGATGGACTTATCAGAAAACCTTCTATAAACCAAGTAGATCCCATCATGACACTTAACAATATTGTCAATCTGACAAATATCACCAGCAATGGCAAATATATTGTTTCCTGTTGAGACTTTGATAGTCCACTTGTTAGAAACCATTTGGCTGTACTGCCCTTTAACCTTTCTAGAGGCAAGCTCATTTGGAACCGGTCCAACAAAATGTGACTTTTTCAAAGAGACCAGTGTTCTATCAATGATTTGATTCTGTCGATTTTGCTCAGACAATCGACGTAGCATTTGGGCAAGGGGGCGTTGGGGTTTTCTGACAAGTTTTTTGAGTTTCTGCAAGTGGTTCTCATACGGAAAAGCTGAAATATTGTCGAGACAACCATTCTTTCTCACATCTTGGGCTATGTGTACTAGTGAATGCACATTGTACACAATTGCCTCCTTGCCATATATTTCGCCAAAATGTGTCACAAACATATGGAGCAATCTTTCAGCATACTGCCAGTGAATCAAGGACAAGGTTGGGCTGACTAAAATTGCAATGCTGGAAAACAGCAGCATAAAATTTTTGTAAATATTTGTGTCCAAGTATGAAGGCAGAATGACAGGTCCAATGTACAACAAAAACATCCTTAATTCTGTTGCCTTCCACCTGTCAATGTCCCTCAATGTTCTGGGTTTTCTTGCAAATTCCAAAGGAATGTAGTTGCGTAAGCCTGTTAAACTGTCAGACATCCGGTCAACAATCGAAGCAGGTAAACGGAATCTGAGAGCTCCTCTAAGCCAAATGTTCAGAAGCTTCCTAACGACACCTAAACAAACAGAATGCATATAATCACCTGGAAACTGAGATACCATTCCTACATTCAACCCCTGGAAAGGGTTGGGGCCCTGGTGATGTTCTTCATTATGTTTTTGGGCAAAGGATTCATCTGTCCTGAGTGGGAAAGAGACTAAGGGAAAGGTCATTCTGCCAGACAGATACTCTCCTTTCTGGCCACATTTATCACATCCAAAATATCCATTGTGACTCTTAATGTTTTTTATAAAAGCTCGGGCAGGCGTATCACATATGACAGAATCTAACTTAACAAAAATCTTTTTGCCCTTGAAGTCAATACCGGTCTCCAACTCTTTCAACTCAGAAACAAAATCTTCCAAAAAGACCTCAGCTGGCTTCGGTTTATGTGGTCCACAGAACAATGCAATCACAACAGGTTCTTTAATTGGAAAACTAAGTAAACATCCTAAAATTGGCCACACCTGAATCCCACTACTCTTGAATAAGGGCAATCCGTCTATATTGATTTGGAGTTTTAGTGTGCAGCCATCTGCAAATGACTCAAATGCCTGTTGTAGCTTCTGCTTAAAGGAGGACAGGATGCCAATATAATAATACAGCCCTTCACATTTTATTTCTATGCTATATGTGGTTGTGGTCTTAAGGAGGGTTCTGGCATCCTTTGGCAGGTCAGGGTGATAGAGTCTCAGCAGGCTAAGAAGAGCTGTAAGAGCCACCAGGGAAACTCCAAAAGTTAATGCCCAGTTGCGTAGACTATCACCAAAGTTACAGGTCTGCTCTGATTCATCAGAATCTTGGTCTGAGTAAGACTCCTCCTCAGATCCAGGCTGATCCATCCTAAAGGACTGCTCATTTGAGGTTTCCTCCTCTCCAATCTCCTCCTCTATCATCTGTTCATTTCCAATTTCCTCTCTCTCTTCCATGTCACCCTGCATATTCTCAAAGACTGTCTCTGCTAGTCTTTCCCTACATCCAGGATGTCCTTCCACTACATTTTCCCCACTACAACATTGGGAAGCAAAATTTTCACTGTGCATATCCCTAATATGTTGAAGCCGCTTCTGAACATCTCTACGCGCTCTCCATCTCATGGCGGCCCCAGAGAGGAGTCTTTCTCTTGAATCCATCCCTCACGAGCTGTAGAAATTTACAGAAAAAAAATGGGGGAGGGCAAAATTTTGCAATTATGCAAAATTCACTTTTGTATGATGTTTGGACATAAATGTGTGTTGGCAGTGTGTGTACGCAACCACCCTACAGTGATAAAAATCCACTCACTTCCCATAAATCATAAGCAGTCTCACAGACACAGATATTTTTATAGCCGGAGTTTTTCCCTGCTTCGTTTAAAAAAAAAAAAAAACAGTGAGTTTGTGCAACTTACTGTGCAACGTACTGTGATGCGTCAGCGGGTAACGTTATATGCGGGGGGAAACCGTTAATGGCGGCGGTGTGTCCGATATACACAGCTCTTCTATCTGTTAACACACAATGGACATTATATTCAGCCATTTTGGTGAAAAATATGCGAAATTGTACTTGTATAATGCACTTACCAATTCCTAAGCAAAGATGGTGTAACCTGCAGTCTCTGATGAGTCAGCGGGTAACGTTATATGCGGAGGAAACCGTTAATGGCGATGGTGTGTCCGATATACACAGCTCTTCTATCTGTTAACACACAATGGACATGATATTCAGCCATTTTGGTGAAAAATATGCGAAATTGTACTTGTAAAATGCACTTACCAATTCCTAAGCAAAGACGATGTAACCTGCGATCTTCCACTCTGATGCGTCAGCGTGTAACTTAACGTTATATGCGGGGGAAAAAAATTAATGGCGGCGGTGTGTCCGATACTCTCAAGTTAGCTGTTAACACACACAGGATATTCAGCCATTTTGGTAAAAAATATGCAAAGATCACCGATTCAGCATTAAAGCCTATGTTCACATTAGTTGTGGATGTTTTAAAAGACCTATAACGTTGGCTAACTAAGTTAGCCCCTACTAGCTTGTCTGACACATCTCAGAAAGTCAGCGTTTGTAAACTTATTTTTTAATATAATAATTTAACAGACTAAACATGACATCAACACCAGTTTACTTTTATAATGCAGGAACTAAATCGTACTTGTATGAACTTACCAATTCCTTAGCAAAGTACGGTGTAACTGCAGTCTTCCACTCTCTGATGCGTCCGCGGGTATATGCGGGGGAAAAAACGTTAGGCAGCGCCTGCGCGTCCGATATGCGCAGCTGGCACGGATCCGGCACACATCCGCCGTGAGGATTCAATGCAGTTGTGGCGCGTCTGGTCGGCGCAGCTGCCCCGGATCGGCCCCGCATCCGCAGGACGGACTGTCACAGCGTTTGCAACAGACAAGTCTGGCGCAGAGTTGGTGCAGACCTGTATAGTGAGTGCGACTGCTGCGCGAATCTGCTGATTCGAAAACGGATCTGGCACAGATGTAAATGCTGTCTGGGTCTCGTCTTTCTCTCTGTTCTTTGGCCAGAAACATAATTTATAAATGATATCTGACCCGGTAATAACATATGTTGTTTTAGCTTGTCAGTGTGAATGAAATGTGTATTTATTTGTCCGATCTCGCCCCAAAACGCGGCTGTCATGTGACTTTTTTTTCCCTTCGCGATGTCAAATATTGCATTTTGCACACATACACGGCTCAAAAAACCCTGGATTTTGCTCTTGTTGTGTTCTAATGGGTGGATTGTGTGCATTCGGAGTAATATTGTATTTTAAGAAGCTCTTAAAAAAATATATAAATGACTTTACCATGTTGTGCAGCGCCGGATCAATCTATGTGACTTTCAGTCTGACAGAGAAAATCTCACAAGCACATATAAACACTCATTTCCATGTGTATAATATATTCTTCTAATTGTTTTGTGCTGTTTCGCTGGAGTGTTTTAATGTGAAAGGCTGTAAATTCTCTATGTGGACTTCAAGTGTTCAGAGAAATACATTGCGAGCTCGCGGGTAGTTGGCAGCCGCGAATATATCATGTTATTACTTTAAACAGTTCAGAAACATCTGAATTTAGCTCTTGGTGTGTTCTAACTGGTAGATTGCCTGCAATCGCCGTAATATTGTATTTTTAAAAGGTCTTAAATAAGAATAAATTCGCTCGTTGTGAGCTCCGTGGAGACAATGCCTCCAGCAGCTGACCAGCAGTGATTCTTCTCTCGTCTTTCTGACTGCTCTCTGCCCAGAAATAAATTATTAATGAGCCCTAACCCCTGTACTAATCAGATATGTTGGTTTAACTTGTCAGTTTGAAGGAAATTGTATTATTTACTTGTATTTTTAATCGGTTTAAAAGTGAAACGAAACCCGACTCCTCCCCTAAATCTCTCTCGGCTATTGCAACTGTAGGGGCGCAATTTTTCTCAGACAATGTAAGTCTATGGGTAATGTATTAAACATTTAAAAATTAATAAAAAAAAAACTTTAAATAACTTTGCCAAGCCAACATAATAATAAGTTTAAATAGGATTTCAGTAAGTTGGCTTTCTCAAACCAACTTAATAATGCAAAATGACAGTTAAAGGCAGTTCATCATTGAATTCAGTGATGTCATCTCTGTTCAGTTAAATAGTGTCTGTGCATTTATTTGCAATTAAGTCAACGATATCACTGTAGATGAAGTGACCCAACTAAGCAAGCCAGAGGCGACAGCAGCAAGGAACCGAAACTCCATCTGTGACAGAATGGCGAAAAAAACCTTGGGAGAAACCAGGCTCAGCTGGGGGGCCAGTTCTCTGACCAGACGAAACCAGTAGTTAAATTCCAGGCTGCAGCAAAGTCAGATTGTGCAGAAGAATCATCTGTTTTCTGTGGTCTTGTCCTGGTGGTCATCTGAGACAAGGTCTTTACAGGTGGATCTTTTGATCCACCATCTGGTCTGGATACGTACTGGTTCCGGGTGACTGCAGTGACCCTCTGATCTGGATACAGACTGGATCTGGTGGCTACGGTGACCTCGGAATAAGAGAGAAACAGACTAATATTAGCATAGATGCCATTCTTCTAATGATGTAGCAAGTACATCGGGTGGTATGGGAAGTGTTCATGGTTCCAGTTTACCTAATTAATGCAGCCTAAAAATCCTTTAACGGATTTGGATATTAAAAGCATATTAGTATGTTATGTGTAAGCCAGGTTAAAGAGATGGGTCTTTAATCTAGATTTAAACTGCAAGTTAAAACATTACTTAACATTACTTCCTACTGAGTGTCTGTTAGATCATGGAGTAGAGAGTACTATGAATTGTTCTATATGCGCACAGTAACTGATATTTAAAACTGTTAAAAGAAAAGACTCAATAAACTGTCGGACAGACATAATACACTATATCAACATCATCTTTCCTTTGTGCTTTAAATTTTTTTATGCGGAGTGCTGGGTGCTGTGAATCCATGTTGCTTCAAACACATCATTCTGTGCTCAGGATGCGCATAAGTGTTTTGTGCCGCTCTGTATAGGAGCCTTTCATCACGTTATTATAGTTTTCATTAATAATTACAAATTATTAATAGCCTTTCTTGTTGTCTTATCTATCATATTCTACCTCATTACTGTGCTATACATTTTAGAGAAATGTATTTTAATTGTATATTAATTGACATATAAATGTATTAGGCTACTGGTTTTTCATAAATGTATTTTACAATAAAACAAAGCGCAATGTTTAACATTTTACCAAATTAGCCCTACACTTATTCACTTTTATTTGTTCCCCACTAATTCTTTTTTTTTCACTAAATATTTAGATTTTATCTAATATTTAGATTTATTGTGCAATAATGATTTTTCTAGAGAAACTTTTGCTACTAAATTATCAACTAACCTAATTTATAGTAGTATGTTAATTATAGATTATTATTATATATTTATTTATTTTACAATTAAGTTGTCTATATATGGTACTGTAGATTGTGATGATCAGGTCAACACTTTGAATTATAGTAATTCTAGCCTGACTTCCTGTTTGTTGTTGGTGTCTGTACTGCGTTCGAGCCCCGTCACTATATTCTTTTTATCGACTATTTTTATCTTAAAAATCAATTTTATACACCATCGTTTCCGTTTATATAACGTGTGAATATATCCTCTATTGTATTCTACAACAAAAACAATCAGAGCGACTTGCTATAACTAGTTTTATTTTAATCTCCTGGGTCTGCTATTAGCTTATAGCCCGTTAGCATCAGCAAGCGTGCTTGTTGCTAAACGCGCTTACATTGCTAATACTCTATTCACACACATTACCATTGCTGTACTCACTGTTACTTGCTTTAATGGCAGATGAATGTCTACCTTTGCAGGTGAGGACACGTTGAGCTCGAGGCCGTGGAGAAGCAGATTCGCGACTTGGAGGTGAGGCAGGCCCAGCTGGGAGAGCGGAGAGCCGCGTTGGGATCATCCCGGGCTGACGCTCACAAGTCCGGGGTAAGTATACAGCGTGCTGTTAACAGTCACACCACGTCTACTCCGTGTGTTTCTCTGCACAGGCTCGGTGTACCCAGGACGCGATCTTCCCAGATGTCCTTCACTCTGGCGCTGGGACACCACGGACCCTGGGTGCATCCACAGCGGAGGACGCGAGCCAGGCCCCGGGTGACGACTTCTCCCCCTCCGATCTTCGAGATCTCCACCCGGAACCGCTTCGCTTTCCTCCGCGAGACGGGACCCGACGCTGTGATCATCGGAGACTCCATCGTCCGACACGTTCGTGCTACGTTAGCCGAAGGTAAGGTGCACACTCATTCGCACTTTAGACGGTTCGCAGCACGACACCCGCGGCGACGATCGTCGTGTCAGGACCACTGCCTACGTATCGACGAGGACACGAAAGGTTCAGTAGATTTTTTGTTTTAAATGAATGGTTTTTGTCATGGTGTGACAAAACTGCTATTTGTTAATAACTGGAATCTTTTCTGGGAGCGTCCTAGGCTGTTTCGCGCTGATGGCCTGCACCCCAGCAGAGGCGGAGCGGAGCTGCTCTCTGAGAACATCTCCAGGACACTTCGCTTCATGTGACTAGTAAGACAATTCTCAAATAACTATTATGATGACTTTTGTTCCACCCGCTTAAATGATAAAAGTACTTGCACTGTAAAATCTATTAAGACTGTGTGTATAAATTTAATGTAGGATATAGAAAAAATCTTATTGTGATTAAACCAGAAACATGTAAAGTAAATGAACAAAAACAATTTTTAAAGTTTGGGCTCATAAATATTAGATCACTCACACCCAAAGCAGTTATTGTAAATTGAAAGATCACAGATAATAGTTTTGATGTACTCTGCTTGACTGAAACCTGGCTAAAACCAAATGATTATTTTGGTCTAAATGAGTCCACTCCACCAAACTACTGCTATATATCTCAACGAGACCAGATGAAACTTCTAAATTATCTAAGCTAACAGAGTGTGTTAAAAATGTAAAAGATTGGATGACAAATAATTTTCTCCAATTAAATTCGGATAGGACAGAGATATTAATTATTGGACCAAAAACACTACACAGAATCTTGTAGATTACAATCTGCAACTAGACGGATGTACTGTTACTTCCTCTACAGTCAAAAATCTGGGTGTTATATTAGACAGCAACTTGTCTTTTGAAAATCATATTTCCCATTTTACAAAAACTGCATTCTTCCATCTTAGAAACATTGCCAAGCTATGAAACATGTTATCTGTTTCTGATGCAGAAAAGCTAGTTCATGCATTTATGACCTCTAGACTGGACTATTGTAATGCACTTCTAGGTGGTTGTCCTGTTTCTTCAATAAACAAGCTACAGGTATGTAAATGCAAAATGCAGCAGCTAGAGTCCTTACCAGGTCAAGAAAATATGATCATATTACCCCAATTTTACAGTCTCTGCACTGGCTACCTATTAAGTTCCGTATCAGTTACAAATTATCATTACTTACCTATAAGGCCCTAAATGGTTTAGCTCCTCCGTACCTAACTAGCCTTCTACCACGTTACAATCCATCACACTCCCTAAGGTCACAAAACGCTAGACTTTTGGTAGTTCCTAGGATAGCAAAGTCCACTAAAGGAGGTAGAGCTTTTTCACATTTTACATCCCGTGGTAACTAGGATTTACACAAGCTCCAGTCTGGATCCAGAACACCTGAGAAGAGATGATGCTGACCCTCAGAGGACCCCAGATGATGCTAACCCTGAATCATCAAACAGAACTAACAAATATTGCTACAAATGTGACTGCATCATATAATAATTATTAATAATATAAAAAATGTTCATCGTCTAGCTGACTACGTCTTGTATTGATTTTTCTAAAAATCCTGTCATACGTGCACAAACTGACAGTCACCACTTATAAGCTATTACTAAATATTGTAGAAACATAATTTTCTGTAAAGTTGCTTTGTAACGATTTGTATTGTAAAAAGCGCTATACAAATAAACTTGAATTGAATTGAATTGATTAAAAAAATAATAATTGTTATATAAATAATAAATGCGTCGGAATCAGATCGGTATCGGTAGATCGGTAGATACTCAGAATTTCTGGTATTGGATTGGGATCGACGCAAAAAAATTGGTATCGGGCCAAACCTAATATACAGGTCCTTCTCAAAAAATTAGCACATTGTGATAAAGTTCATTATTTTCCATAATGTAATGATAAAAATTAAACTTTCATATATTTTAGATTCATTGCACACCAACTGAAATATTTCAGGTCTTTTATTGTTTTAATACTGATGATTTTGGCATACAACTCATGAAAACCCAAAATTCCTATATGAAATTCATATATGAAAGTTTAATTTTTATCATTACATTATGGAAAATAATGAACTTTATCACAATATGCTAATTTTTTTTAGAAGGACCTGTATATATATATATAGATTAGATTAGATTCAACTTTATTGTCACTGCACATGTAAGGTACAAGGCAACGAAATGCAGTTAGCATCTAACCAGAAGTGCAATAAGCAGTAAGTACAGAATATACAAGGTCTATAATATGTACAATAACTATACAGATAAGTATTATGGACATAATTTACAGATTTTAAATACTATAAGCATGATATACAGGTAGGTGTACTATGAACATACTATACAGATGGATTATGTAAAAGTGTATGTGTGTGTAGTCCAGGACAGTTCCTCCGAGATGGTGGTTCCCAGGAACTTGAAGCTGGAGACACATTCAACAACCATCCCGTTAATGTGGATGGGGTCATGCGTGCTTCCTTTCTTCTTCCTGAAGTCCACAATGAGCTCCTTTGTCTTAGTGGTGTTAAGGAGCAGGTTATTGTCAGCACACCATGTGGCCAGGTGCTGTACCTCCTCCCTGTAGGCAGTCTCATCGTTGTCTGTGATGAGGCCAATCACCGTGGTGTCGTCTGCAAACTTAATGATGGAGTTGGATCCATGCACAGGCTTGCAGTCGTGGGTGTAGAGGGAGTAAAGTAATGGGCTCAGCACATAGCCCTGTGGTACGCCGGTGTTGAGTGTGATGGTGGTGGAGTGGTTGTGGCCTGACCTAACATGCTGAGGTCTGTTGGTCAGTTAATGTCTAGGTCTCCAAGTTTTGTTGTCAGCTTGGAGGGAATGACGGTGTTAAATGCTGAACTGAAGTCAACAAACAACATCCGTACATATGTGTTGTTATTGTCCAAGTGTGTGAGTGCAGAGTGCAGCACTGTGCATACTGCATCCTCTGTGCTCCTATTTTTATGGTAGGCAAATTGGTGTGGGTCCAGTGTGGGTGGGAGGCAGTCTTTGAGGTGTGCTAGGACCAGCCGCTCAAAGCACTTCATGATGATGGGTGTGAGTGCTACGGGGCAATAGTCATTCAGGCACATTGGGGAGGAGTTTTTTGGTACTGGCACAATGGATGTGGACTTAAAACATGTTGGCACAGTTGCTTGGGTGAGGGACAGGTTGAAAATGTCTGTGAAGACCCCTTTAAGCTGCTTAGCACATGCCCTAAGCACACGTCCAGGAATGCCATCCAGGCCAGCAGCCTTGCTTGCGTTGATCCGGCTCAATGCAGTGTGGACATCTGTGGAGGTGAGTTTGAGAGGTTGGTGGTCTGCTGAGGGTGAGATTTTGGTGGCCATCTCCTTGCTGTCGCTGTAAAAGCGAGCATAAAAGTCATTTAGCTAATTCAGGAAGGAGACGTCCGTGACCGTTGGAGCAGAGTTGCTTGACTTGTAGTCACTGATGACCTGGATGCCCTGCCACATGCGTCGGGGGTCAGAGTTAGAAAAATGTTCCTCTACCTTCAGCTTGTAGCAGTACTTGGCCTTTTTGATGCCCCTTTTCAGGTTAGCCCTGGATTTACTGTAGGCCTGAGTGTCATCTGACCTGAAGGCAGTGTTGCGGGCTTTCAGCAGAAGTCGCACCTCCTTGTTCATCCATGGCTTCTGATTAGGGTATGTTGTTATCTGTTTTTCTGTTGTAACACTGTCAATGGTGGTGTTGATGTAATCCAGTACAGAGGAGGAATAGATGTGAATGTCCATGTGAGAGCCACAGACTTGTCCTGAAGTAAAGAGTCTGCTCCAGTTGGCCACACTTTGATGGTCCTCACTGATGGCTTCGCACGGTTGATGAGGGGTGAATACTAAGGGGTGAGAAACAAAGAAAGGTGATCAGACTGTCCGAGGTGGGGGAGGGGGGTCGCGTTGTAAGCTCCATCCATGTTTGTGTAAACATGATACAAAGTTTTTTCTCCTCTAGTGTGGCAGGAAACATGCTGGTGGAATCTGGGGAGCACTGTCTTTAATTTGCAGTGATTAAAATCACCCGCGACAGTAAAAGCAGCCTCTGGGTGAGCAGTCTGTTGTTTACTAATGGCTGCATGAAGTTCGTTCAAAGCAAGCTTGGCATTAGCATCTGGTGGAATATAGACTGTGGTTATAATGGTGGAAGTGAACTCCCGCGGCAGATAAAAAGGTCTACATTTAACCATGAGAAACTCTAGGTTAGCTGAGCAGTGTCTCCCAACAATGACAGTGTTCGTACACCAAGCTTTGTTGACATAAATGCACAATCCACCACCTCTTGTCTTACCGGAGTCATCTGCCGTTCTATCTACCCGGAGCGTGTAGTGCCCGGCTAGCTCAATAGCATTATTGGGTACATCGCTGTGTAGCCATGTTTCTGTGAAAACCATGACATTGCAGTCCAACAGTCTCTTACTGTTGGTGATGCGAAGTCGTAACTCATCCATTTTGTTCACCAGTGACCACACATTAGCAAGGAAAATGCTGGGTAAAGAGAGTCGGAGCTGTGTTAGCTTTAGCTTAGCTCTTAGACCTCCGCGCTTCCCCTGCCTTTGTTTCCGATCTCGACGCTGCCTGCGAGCACTTCCGCCCGGCCGGGTAGAGTGCTTAGCCTCGGGTGTTCTGACGATCTCAGGGATGAGTCGAAGATTGGTGATAAAACTGTTGGAAAAGTCCTCACCGATATCCAAAAGCTCCTGTCGTGTGTAGGATGTTAAAGCCAAACTGTTCAGTACGAACAGACACGAGATGAGCAGGAATAATAATGCAAAATTGCAAAAACTGGAGAGACGCTGAGCCTCGCGATGTGTACGCGCCGCCATCTTGGTCATATATATATATATATATATATATATATATATATATATATATATATATATATATATATATATATATATATGCTGGCGAAGCAAATCCAGCGGAGCCTTTATCGTAATTTATGTATATATATTAGTGGTGGGCCGTTATCGGCGTTAACGTGCTGCGTTAACGTGAGACTCTTATCGGGCGATAAAAAAATCGCCGTTAATCTATTCTCAAAGTTGGGTTGGGAGCTGGGTCTATACTAAGCAAGCTATGATGACTTTCACCTTGATATTTTAGCACGGATGTATACCTAGTCGAATCTGTAGGGGGCGAGAACGAGTCTTTAAACCTACTGTGAAATTACCACATCAAACATGACATGTAACACGGTGTGCACGCAGAGAGAGAGCCGCGTATCACGGACAGCAACACTGAACCGAGCTCTCTTCTGCGAAGTTCTCCTCAAAGTCCTTCCTGCACTTGAACGAACAAATACAAATCGCAGTTTGAACAAACAAAAAGATGTGTAAGAGCCCGCTTCAGCATCGCCGTGTTCTCGTGTTCAGGGCTCACACAGAGAAAGGCGTCTCAAAACACTTGAACACCGAATCTGCTTCTTTTTGCTCTTGTGCCAAAAAAAACATACAAAATATGTCAAAATACCTGCCTTAGAAAATATGCTCGAAAAAACTGTCTTAAGTGAATTTCTTAAGTGAAAGTAAACAGTTGAGAAAAAAATGGGATGTGTCTTATATTGGATTTGTTCATCGTCTCTTAAAGTGACCGCGCCTAATTTAGCTACTGGCTGCTGTAATGTTAATCTAAGAAAATTAAAGAAAATCACTCACTGCTCTTGACTGAATTACTTTGTAGTTTTAACAAGAATTAATGCACAGTCAAACCAAAAATTATTCAGACACCAGATATATTTGACTAGTAGGTACAGGACACTATAATACATTTATGCAAGTGAGTATAGCAAAATCAAGTGAACTGTGACATATTATACCCAAAGAATCTTCATACAGTGAACTACTAGTGAAATTGATAGAAAATTCAGTTTCTGTACCTTGACACCTAAAAAAAAAAAAACTTAAACACTGTGTAAATAGCACAAATAAATAAAAACGAACGAACGAACACACAAATTAAACAATTTCAAACAGGGCCCATTGGTACAACCTTCACTGGGGCCCCACTGACCCCAGCTATGGCCCTGGGTGCAGAAGCAGCACGGACTCATACTCATTGTGCTTTCACACAGGACGCGTTTGCAGTCCGCTACTCGGTACGTAAACGATCGATCACCTGGAACACACTGACGGACTGCAACCGTGTGAATGCTGGAATCCATTAACATGGGTGCGTAAAAAAATACGAAATGCATACGCACTGCAGACGGATTATGTGTGAAACAGGCATATTAACCAGCTGTCGTTTACAGCTTTCTCAAGCAGTTTGTGATGCATTTTGGAAACAGGAGATGAGCCCCTGGTCTAATGCACCACCCGGCTTGAGAAACCCGTTCTAAAAGACATAATTTTAGTCATTATTTTATTTGGGTAGCACACATATTCTGAATGTTTGCCATTTTAATCTAGATTAATCTAGATTAATTCCAAGATTACAGTGAGATTAATCTAGATTAAAAAAAAGAATCTATGCCCACCACATATATATATATATATATAGCCTGACAAGTACATTTTGATTGACAGCGCACGCACACCGCTCTTTTGTCATTTATACAAGTCATTTATACATGTTTATACATATACATAATTTATTAATGACTAACGTAGGCTATAGGCCACTTGGAAGTTGGAACAAATAAATAAAATAAGTCCCCTGTAACATCGTAACATCTCAACACTCTAAATAGGCCTAGGCATAGGCTCATTTAGCCTATAAATAGACCAACGTACCAATAAAAATTAGTCTTTCTTTTCATTAATATAATCGATTAGATGTCACAATATTTCAGCTATAATATTATAAATCAGGTTGGTTTGTATTGGTGACGTAATATGTAAATGATATGCGTGCGGCCCGCGAGACTTGGACTTGGACCTTAGTGCGGCCCGGTGGAAAAAAACGATGAGAACCACTGCTCTAAACATTACACAACTAGACGAAGTGTCTTTCGAACAGTAGTCCAGCAGGTGTAGCTGACATAAAACCACTCCACAGAACTTTAGTTATATATATATATATATATTTTTTTTTTTTTAGTGAAAATCTTTAAATATTTTTTAAACAAACTTAAAATGTAAAAAAATAAGTCTAATCTCCTCCCTTTCTCTCTCTCTCTCTCTCTGTGTGTGTGTATATATATGATGTAAGGGAGTGCGTCAATATGTAGGCTACGGCATAGGTCTGACGCAGAAGTAATAAATCAATGGCTTCAGCGTGTTCCTGCACTCACTGATAGTGCATCCAGCAATATAACCCACTGGCTCATTATTCTCATTATAAACATGGTCAAAACTTTTCCACTCCTCACACTTTGCTTTAGTTGCTGGTGCAACCAAAACATAATCGCCAAAGGCAAGCCTCCGTTTCACCTACTCAGCATCTATTTTTGCATCTTTCTCACACTAATCGAAACACATCATATGACCGCTCATTCGAGCGCAAGCCCGAGCCCTTGTAAAATTACATAAATTAAGCCCAAACCCTACTGAACCCGTTGGGTTCGGGCAAAGATCTTCAGCTTTAACATAAAGGCTACTGTGATTGAAAATGTTGCCAGTAATCTTAACACTAATGGCTGATTTGATGCTGAAGAAACAGTCGAGCTACAGAGAAGGACAGCAGCTTGTGAGTGTTTTGCCTTGTTTTCTCATCAGACTAGTGTGTGATCGTCATTGCTAGGAAAGTTTTTGGTTTAAATTGTGTGTGTCTTACCCTGGTTAATACGTGCTGAAAGTGGCGCTTGGTTTTGCGTCTGCCTATCGCGGGACTGCCTGGTTTCGATCTGCTAAATAGTGAGGCGTGGCCAAAGCCAGTGAAAGTACTTAATTAGCTGTTTAGAAAGCACTTGTCAGAAGAAACAGTCGAGCTACAGAGAAAGACAGCAGCTTGTGAGTGTTTTGCCTTGTTTTCTCATCAGACTAGTGTGTGATCGTCATTGCTAGGAAAGTTTTTGGTTTAAATTGTGTGTGTCTTACCGTGGTTAATACGTGAGGCGTGGCCAGCTGACTTCAATCACAGGTAATCAGGCTAATACAAAAGCGCTAAGTTTCACCGCGGCAGCGGTCGCGGCAGCCCTCGTGTGAGCCCTCCTCGGGTGAAGACCGACGAGTGTAAAGACAACCGACTCTACCTGCGCGACTCCACCGAGCAAGGACACCGACGGGGCACTTCAGTATTGCTTTTTTTCCTCTTTCTTTACTTTTTGTATACCTTGTTCTCAAATATCTCTTACACTTGTAGTCACTATGTGCTTTCAGATCTCTATTATCACTACTAACACTCGGAGAGCACGCTATGTACGTCGCAGGAACTATGCGAACGCCTCTACTACTACGCTCTCTATTCCAGTTGGTCTCTGGAAATGCCAGTCTGCAGTTAACAAAGCAGACTTCATTTCTTCTCTTGCTACTCATTCCGGTCTCAACCTCATGGCACTGACAGAGACTTGGATCAAACCTGAAGATAATGCCACCCCTGCAGCCCTCTCCACTACTTTCACTTGTTCCCACACTCCTCGTACCACTGGGAGGGGTGGAGGGACAGGTCTCCTTATATCAAAAGAATGGAAATTTGATCTTCAGCCATCACCTACAGGTACTGGTTCATTTGAATCACATGCCATTACTGTAACCCCCCCTGTTAAAATCCACTTTGTGGTCATTTATCGTCCCCCAGGTCAATTGGGAAACTTTTTGGAGGAGTTGGATGTGCTGCTATCAAACTTTGCTGAAGATGGTACTCCTCTGGTACTGCTTGGTGACTTCAACATCCACCTAGATAAACCCCAGGCTGCTGACTTCAAAACTCTGCTCACCTCATTTGATCTCAAGCTAGTGTCTACTACAGCGACTCACAAATCAGGCAACCAACTGGACCTCATCTACACGCGCTGTTGCTCTGTGGACAACTCTTCAGTTGCTCCAATGCACACCTCAGACCACTTCCTCATTACTGCTAACCTAGCACTTACTCCTGAAGTGCCTCACACTCCAACGCAGGTCACCTTTCGACGGAACCTACGCTCACTCTCTCCATCTCGCCTATCTTCTGTGGTTTCATCCTCGCTTCCTGCACTCTTTCAGTTCTCTGCTCTGGACACGAACAGCGCTACGGACACTCTTTGCTCCACTTTAACATCTTGCTTGGACAACTTTTGCCCACTGTTGTCTAGACCAGCACGCACCGCCCCATCTGCCCCCTGGCTGTCTGAGGTTCTCTGTGAACATCGCTCTGAACTCAGGGCTGCAGAGAGGAAATGGCAGAAATCAAGAAACTCTACAGACCTCAGTGTGTATCAGTCTCTCCTCTCTTCCTTCTCTGCAAATGTCTTCACGGCTAAAACATCCTACTACCACAACAAAATTAACGGCTGTTGTGATGCTCAGACACTCTTCAAGACTTTCTCTTCTCTTCTTAATCTGCCGCCACCACCTCCTCCATCGACTCTTACAGCGGACGACTTTGCAGTTTTCTTCACAAATAAGACAAGATCCATCAGTGACCAATTCTCCACACCGCAGACTGAGGACAACTTCACAATGACCGACGCACACTCTTTCTCCTCCTTCTCCCCACTCTCAGAGATAGACATCTCCAAACTTCTCCTGTCCAATCATCCTACTACTTGTCCACTTGATCCGATCCCCACTCACCTCCTTCAAGCGATCTCTTCTTCAGTCATACCTTCGCTTACTCACGTTATCAACTCCTCTCTTCACTCTGGAACATTTCCCTCAGCATTCAAGCAGGCTCGGGTAAGCCCACTGCTCAAGAAACCATCTCTAAATCCAGCGCTTCTTGAAAACTACAGACCGGTATCCCTTCTTCCATTCATTGCAAAGACACTTGAGCGAGCTGTGTTCAACCAGTTTTCTATGTTCCTTGTACAGAACAACCTCCTGGACAGCAACCAATCTGGCTTCAAAAGTGGCCACTCAACTGAGACTGCTCTGCTCTCGGTTACTGAAGCCCTGCGACTAGCAAGAGCAGCTTCAAAATCCTCGGTACTCATCTTACTGGACCTTTCTGCTGCTTTTGACACTGTTAATCACCAGATTCTCCTGTCCACCCTCAGAAAGATGGGCATCTCTGGAACAGCACTCCTGTGGGTTAAGTCCTACCTCTCTGACAGATCCTTCAGTGTGTCTTGGAGGGGTGATGTTTCAAAGTCACACCACCTTGCTACTGGGGTTCCTCAAGGCTCAGTACTTGGACCAATTCTCTTCTCCATCTACATGACATCATTAGGATATGTCATTCAGAAGCATGGCATTTCTTATCACTGCTACGCTGATGACACCCAACTCTACCTCTCATTCCAACCAGATGACCCGACGGTAGCTGCTCGCATTTCAGCCTGTCTGAGTGACATCTCTAGCTGGATGAATGACCATCACCTTCAGCTTAACCTTACGAAGACAGAACTCCTGGTGATTCCAGCTAACCCATTGCTTCATCACAACTTCTCTATACAGCTGGGCTCATCAACCATTACTCCTTCGAGGACAGCTAGAAACCTAGGAGTTGTGATGGATCATCAGTTAAGCTTCACAGACCACATTGCTACAACTACCCGGTCCTGCAGGTTTGCCTTATACAACATTAGGAAGATTAGACCCTTCCTGTCAGAGCAAGCAACCCAAATTCTTGTCCAAGCTCTTGTTCTCTCCAGACTGGACTATTGTAATGCTCTCCTGGCGGGCCTTCCTGCATGTACTGTCGAGCCTCTGCAATTGATCCAGAATGCAGCAGCGAGGGTTGTCTTCAATGAGCCAAAAAAAGCTCACGTTACTCCTCTCCTCATCAGGTTACACTGGCTACCAGTAGCTGCTCGCATCAAATTCAAGGTACTGATGCTAGCCTACAAGATGACCACTGGCACGGCACCAACTTACCTAAACTCATTGGTTAAATCTTATGTGCCCTCCAGAAGTTTGCTCTCTGCAAGTGATCGACGCCTTGTGGTACCATCCCAAAGAAGTTCAAAATCACTCTCACTGACCTTTTCCTGGACTGTGCCCAGCTGGTGGAATGACCTCCCAATCTCAATTCGTACAGCTGAGTCTTTACTCATTTTCAAGAAACAGCTAAAGACTCATCTTTTTCGTCTGCACTTAACCAACTAACACTAGCACTTTTCCTTTTCTTGTCTTTTAATTTTATAAAAAAATAAATAAATAAATGAAAAAAAAACCTACCTATGCGTTCTATACTAGACTAACTGAGACTTGTCATGGCACTTGTATACTGTTGTTGTTCTCTTGTTGACCTGACTGCTTCCAGAGGTGGGTAGTAACGAGTTACATTTACTTCGTTACATTTACTTGAGTAATATTTTGGGGTAACGAATACTTTTCGGAGTATATTTAAAGATGGGTACTTTATACTCTTACTTGAGTAAATTTTGGGGGGAAAATCTGTACTTTTACTTCGTTACTGTGGGCGACGCTCCTCTCGTTACTTTATCTTAATGCAATAAATGTTATAAATGCTTCAGTTTGTTCCAAACGCGCCGTCTACTTTTCTCTGGGCAATGAGCGATGCCCATTCGCGAATGATTCATTCTTTTGAGTCAATACTGTTCAAAGGCTTGATCAAACCAATTGGCAAACGAGTGAATTGGTTCATGAATCAGTTTGAATGAGTCGTTCTGTTCCCTACCGCACGCGCTGAGCATCTGAAGTGGTTCACTCGGAGTTGTAACGTTTAAGAACAGAAAGAGCGTTGAAAACGTGGCTGGAACTGCACTGAATTGAAATCTGCAAACGTTATTATTTGCTAGCGATGGAGATCCTTATTAGATGAACACCGCGTGTGCTGTCTACTGTTTAACAGGTAATAACTTGGGCTACATTCGATTACAGTACACTATACCACTGTGACATTAGTTTGTTGTACGTGTGTGGCTTATAACAGAGGGGAGTCAAGTTGAATGAAGCTTCCAAAAGACAAAAAATAGCCGATTAAGATTTTATTAATTTTAATACAATCACACTGGTGCAAGTCAGCTGCTAAATTCAGATCTGTGATCGCTTGCTGGCGCTGAGCCAGAGATAGATGCGTTTATACCGCGCTGCGCATTATAACAAATCACACATGATTCTTTTGAGCTTATTAAAGCATTGGCCAATCAGAGGTATTCCGATGAGTCATCGCTAAAATGCCGGTGCTTCCTTCACTCGCTCACTGACTGAATACCTCTTTCTGGCGAATTCTCTCGCAGGAACAACAAAGTGCAGATGTGTGTACGAATCTTTAATTAAGATATTGATTTCACAGTGTTAACAGTTTCAGTGATTTTAATGGGAGTTTCTGAGAGTGATTGAAATCTAGACTGTCAGTGAAAATTATCTTTAATAATGTAAATGTTATTTGCTCTCTTTCTGAACAATGAAAGATTAGTAGCAATATTTAAATCACATTAACTTTCAATGTTAAATTCACATTTAATATAAAGTCAGTCGTATTAAAAAAATATGTTATGGCATGACACCTATATCTGTTACTTAAGTAAACAGACAAGCTTTTATAATAAATTACATAAATTGGAGTAAAGGATGATGAAATATATACATTTATACACACACATACATTACATACATTTTATCTATATATCTAAATAAAAATAGGCTCAGTATATATGACCCAAAGTAACTAGTAACTAACTACTTGAGTAGATTTTTTATCCGATACTCTTTTACTCTTACTCAAGTAACTATTCAAGACTAGTACTTTTACTTTTACTTGAGTAAATATTTCTAGAAGTACTTTTACTTTTACTTGAGTACAGTTTTTGGGTACTCTACCCACCTCTGACTGCTTCTATTGTTCTCATTTGTAAGTCGCTTTGGATAAAAGCGTCTGCTAAATGATTAAATGTAAATGTAAATGTAATGATTTATACTTCTGCATCAGACCTATGCCGTAGCCTACATATTGACGCACTCCCTTACAGCATAGCCTAACGGGCACCTCTCCAAAACTCTAACAGTCAATTCTATGTGGACTGCAAGCGCTGTGATTGGTATGCTAGAATCCCTCCCTCCATATGTACTTGAGTTTTATGTGTGTTTATGTGCACTTTAATATATTTTAATGTTACACTTTCTTATATAAAATAAAGCAAAGAACAAGTGTCATCATTTATTATCTAAATAGCATTATACAACAGTAGTTGTCCACGACAAACAATGTTGATCCACTGTGGTACAAGTCCTTGTGGAGATAGATAGAATCCCATCTTTTCCTGTTCTGTTGTAGTCTCCTTTTGTAGTTTTAAATAATGATTTAATGATTTGATATTTATTTGCTGCGTCATGGCTATAATTCTCGGACGAGCCACTTCTTCTTCGGCTTTTGTCATGGTACTGCAGGTTACACCAGCAACATGCCCATGGACACTGCAGACTAGCGGTTTGCATGTGTACTGCATGTTGAAAAGGACAACGATGCAGAAGGATAAATGAAAACTGACGCATAACCTATGGCGTAGGTCCGACCCAGAAGTATAAATCAGCCTTTATATTTCCATGTGCCTGTAGCAGAAGTTGTGAGTAGTACATTCAGGCTGCGGCATAGCCTGACATGCACCTCTCCAAAAATGAATCAACGCGGATTGCAAGCGCTATGATTGGTCTTCTAATACCCCTCCTTCCGTATGTATTTGATTTTTGTGTGTGTTTTGCAATTTAATATATTTTAATGTTACAAAATAAAACAAGCAAAAAACGTGTTTTATCATGTACTATAAAAGGTTTAAGACATCCTTTATCATGTGTATAAGTATACTAAGTAAATTTTGTTGTTTTTCTGAGAAAATAATGGGTCGTCTCAACCGTAAATTCGAAAAGCCCTGGAGAAGCCAATGCAGAACACAGTATAACACCAGTTACCGCTCTTTCACTTTGTTTGGAACGCTCAAATTGAGTTACGGCATTCTGCCTTTGTTTAACGGCGCATCAATATGAAGTTACGGCATTCTGCCTTTGTTTAGCCGCGCATCAATATGAAGTTACGGTGCTGGTTTGAAGTTATGCGGTTTTCTGTCTTTGTTTTACTGTCTATTAAAGTCTGCCACATTTTAATTACAGTGTGGTCAAACGAATTAGATCGATCGCAATCTATTAAACAGCTCCATATGAAAAAGCACTGTAAAGACTAGATACCTTGGCAGCAATATGTAATCGTAAATAACCATTAAAGATTTTTTTCTCTTTTTTTGTAATGCAGATTATTCACCAGGCTGTCACTTCTAGTTGGACGAGTGTTGACTCAAATGCCGTAGCTAGCATGATCAATCATAAAATCAGTAGCCTACTAACAGTAAGCAATTAAATCCATATCCTACCTTTTCTTGTAAAATCAATCTATGGTGATGAACGCCATTGGAGATGTTTCAAGAGTTCACGCTTACAAATGATTAGCTGAGGCATTGAAATGCGTATTTGGCGTGCTGTCTGGGGAAGGGCTCCAAGCTTGGGAATGGCTCGAACCTAGAGTATCCCCCCTTCCCCGTCTAGTTGTAAAATGAACTCAAAGTGAGGAGATGGGGTGGAGGAGGGATGCTGATAAACTGTCAATGGATAGAGGTAAGTCAGCGGTATTTATACTGTGGTATTGATTACTTGATTGTGGTCCACCGGTGTTGATTAGGCTAAGTATCTGATGCGCTCCTCCCAAACCTTGTTAATAAAACATAATTTCATGAGTTTACAGATGATTAGCTGAGGTATGGAAATGCGTATTTGGTGTGCTGTCCGGGGAAGGGCTCTGAGCTCAGTAGCCAGGCAGCTCTCAATGACATCTGAAGGGATCTCAAGCTCCTGGCAACAAACTGGTAAGCCTTGCTGGCCGCAGAATAGAAAAGGTAAGGTTTTCTAGTCGGAGGCTCTCATCGGCATCCGATGGGAGCTCAAGCTCCGGCATCGATTGGGTAAGCCTCGCTGGCCGTAGAATAGAAAAGGTAAGATTGTCTAGCCGGGAGGCTCTCGACGGCATCTGGTGGGAGCTCAATACTCGCGGCACCAGATGGGCAAGTCTCTCTGACCATAAGAGGGGAAAGTTAAGGTTTTTTAGCTGGGAAGCTCTTGCCGGTGTTTGGATGGGTAAGTTTTGCTGAACGTAAAAGGTGAAAACTACGGTTGATTAGCTGGTCAGCTCTGCTGACGTACGATGGGAGCACACTGCATCGAACGGGTAAGCCTTACTGACTGTAAAATAGAAAAGGTAAGGTTATGTAGCCAGGAGGCTCTCGGCGGCATTCGGTGAGAGCTCAATGCTTGCGGCACCGGATGAGTACGCCGGTAGTAGGATGGAAAGGCCAAGAATGCTTGACCGGGAGGGCTCTTGCAGCCTTGACAAGAGTTCAATACTCATGCACGGATGGGTAAGCAACGCCGTTAGTTGAAAAATAAAAGTTCACTCGACCAGGAAAGCTCTTGCATCATCTGATGAGAATTTAATATTCAGGGCATCAGACGGGTAAACTCCGCCGGTAGTTTGTCAGAAAAGGCAAGGTGGCTCGACCGGGAAGCTCTTGTGGCATCTGACAAGAATTCAATACTCTCTGTATCAGATGAGTGAGCCTTGCCAGTAGTTGGAAGATAAATATTTACTCTGCTGGGAGCACTATTGCAGCACCTGACAGGGAGTTCAATACTCAGAGCAATTTGAGTTGTCTAAGGGGTATGCAATGAGGATTACTTGCATAGTTGTTTAGCAAACCCAATAGAATGCTGAAAATCTTGGTTCAGCTTGCATTCAAAGTTTAGCATACAACAAAATAGAATTTTGTGTGTCAGTGTACACCAAATAAGTTCCATGAATCTGGATGCGTGGACATAGCTTGAAAGCTGAGGTTATGTCAACTTTTGCCAGCCAAGTGCTAAGACCCAAGACTGTTTTTTTCACTTTCTCTCTCTCCATATTGATTGCATGATCATTGTTCTATGATTGTGTGAGATAATTCGTCAAGAGAAATTGAGATGATTATGCTTGTAAATGGCAAATTTTATGGAGCTGACAGATCGATTAGGAGTTTCTTATCCCAGAATTTTCAGATTAGCCACTCCAATGGGCTAATGCGAAACTGAGAAGGCTGAGCTTCAAAAATGCTGATTATAAACCCTTCTTCATGCCACCTATGGGGGAAGCTGAACAGATTATTTCAGTGAAATAGCTAAACATAATGAAAAATGGCAACATTTGATGTCCACGTTTAAGGACTTTTGATTTCTGTAGCATATATATATATATATATATATATATATATATATATATATATATATATATTAGTGGTGGGCCATTATCGGCGTTAACGTGCTGCGTTAACGGGAGACTCTTATCGGGCGATAAAAAAAATATCGCCGTTAATCTATTCTCAAAGTTGGGTTGGGAGCTGGGTCTATACTAAGCAAGCTATGATGACTTTCACCTTGATATTTTATATAACCGACTGGCTGAGGCCAGCCTAAGGACAGTTGACGGGCCACTGCTGCGCATCGTCACGGACGACTGACACGCACAAAAAAAACCAAACACAACTAAAATCCAGGCCTGGTCCTCTCTCGTCCGTCACTGTCATCGCTCCAGTTTTATATCCCTCCATTTCCTCCGTGGCACTCTAGACCGGTGGGTCGAGCAGGTGTCTCTCATTTCCAATCACTCCACCGGCCTCGCTCCCTCCGGGGGGGGGGGGGGGCGCTCACTGGGACCTGCGGGAACCTGGGGGTAGGACAAACGAGGCGAGAGAAAAGGAGATGGAAGGAAGAGCAACTGAGACGAGAGAGGGAAATTTTTTTTAAAAATTCCGGTTCCCAGACGCACTGCTGCTCGGCCCTCCACCAGCTGGGTGATCTCCTCCGCGGTGCCTGGCGGTGGCACTGGACGGCCTTCGGCGGACGGCACGACACTCCTCCGCCGCCCGGTGGACGGCGACGGCTCCTCCGGTTTTGGGCAGCCGGCAGGAGTCCCTCGTTCCCTGCTCCTCCAGATTCCTTCACGGAGACAGCAGGCTCCGGCCCCCTGGCAAACGTCGCCGACTCCTCCGCTCCCTCATGGACGGCAGCCGCCCCTCCACATCACGGGCGGCCGGCAGCGAGCTCGCCCGTCCCCGGCAACTCACTTCAGCCCACCGCCTCGAGCGTCCATGGCGGCACACTCCCTTCAGCAGCGCGTCCCTCCTTCTCCCGGGCTTCAGCACCACTGTAACGAATTATACTTCACAATCATCAGGAAGAAGGAAACGGGAACCGGCGGACAATCAAATGATATTTTAATGATCAAAATAAACACAAATAAAAACCAAACACAACTAAAACCTAGGCCTGCTCCTCTTTCGTCTGTCACTGTTGTCGCTCCGGTTTTATATCCCTCCATCTCCTCCGTGGGACTCGAGACCGGTGGGTCGAGCAATTTAAAATACAGGGGAAAAAAATGCTAGCGAAATTATTATTATTTTTTTACTCTCCTCTCTCTACGCCATTGCGACATCAATAAATATGAAGTGACATCAAGATCCTTGTGTCACGACGTCGTTTATCAACTTCAGCAACCAACGACACCTTTTAGCAACTTTACCTAAAAATGTATTTGCAACACGGCCTGTGCCGGTAGTGCAAGGGCTTGTTGTCCGGCTGCATATGATGCTGGGGCCGGAAGAGCCGCTGTAAAAAGGTTGAGCCGAAGCGGGAAGCCAGTGGGGCTTTGATACGGTGAGGGAAGCCAGTGGGGCTTTGATACGGTGAGGCTCGTTGGAAGCCTGCCACTGCGACCCAGTGCTTAGGGACAGCTGGGTCTTGTGCGATGTGGGGCAATGGAGCGAGGCGAGTTTGGGGCCTTGCGATCTTTGCTCAATATATTGGCCTGCTGTTATGGATTTAGGAGTGGGGTTGGCTAATTGCTGGGAGACAAATAACTTATCATACAGATCCGCTTGTTTACCTTTGCGAGGACTGAGCATCAGAATTAATCAGGGTTTGTCTCAGACTTAAATACGTTCAACTTCCCGATTGGAGGAATTGTAGGCACGACCGAAGATAAGCGGATGATGGGGAAAATTGGAAGTGATGCCGGTAGAGGGTGGAGGCAAGGTCAGGCCGTGGCGTCACAGAGAGCGCGTGGCTGGCTGAGCAGACAGCAGTGGCCGCAACGAAGCCCGGAGTGGATAGAGGTAAGTTAGCGGTATTTATACTGTGGTATTGATTACCTGATTGAGGTCCACCGGTGTTGATTAGGTATCTGACGCGCTCCTCCCGAACCTTGTTAATAAAACATAATTTAATCCTCAAGCATTCTGAGCACTATTCCCATTTGTTGGCATTCACATCAATCCACAAGTCGTTCTTTTAGGTTAGGCTATAAGTGATGTCCGATTCGTGAACAAATCGTTCAATTTAACCGGTTTTTCTTAGTGAACCAGTTGAACCAGTTCACCAAATCGAATTGAATCGTTTGAAACGGTTCGCGTCTCCAATAAGCATTAATCCACAAATTACTTAAGCTGTTAACTTTTTTACCGTGACTGACACTCCCTCTGAGTTAGAATAAAACAATATCCTGGAGTAATTAATTTACTCAAACAGTACACTGACTGACTGAACTGCTGTGAAGACCGAACTGAAGATGAACACAGAGCCGAGCCAGATGACGAACGAACACGCCCACTGCTGGAGCAGCTCTCGTTCTCGAGTCAAGAACTGGTTGCATCGGTTTTCAGATCACCGAACGTTTCTTTCGGACACGTCCGATTTGAAAACCGATGAACTGATGATACTGCGCATGCGTGTCATTTTTTAAGTATTTTGTTAAAATTGGAAAGTATGATAAAATAACTATTTTATTTTGCTTTTCTTTATTTTTATTTTTTTTTAAGATGAATGTTTCTAATCTGTATATTGTAGATAATGTATAGGCCAAAAGGGGTTTTCATGGAAGTTGGACAATATTTAAGACTCTATGTTTAATAAGGGATGATTTATGAAATATCTGTACTGTATTTATAGTTAATGATGACACATTCACAAATTGAGTTTGTAGTAAACAGAACATGGACACGAGTAGAGCAGCTGATGATACTGAACTGCAGCACGTGCCGGTTAGAGCGATTCTCGTTCTCGAGTCAAGAACCGGTTGCATCGGTTTTCGGATCATCAGTACACTGAACTGAAAACCGTTTCTTTCGGATGCGTCCGATTCGAGAACCGAGGAGCTGATGATACTGCGCATGCGTGATTCAGCGTAAAGCCGACTGACCCACTGCGCGTCTGAACCGAACTGATTCTTTTGGTGATTGATTCTGAACTGATTCTGTGCTAATGTTATGAGCGCGGGTAAACCGAAGGCTTGAAAGAAGGGCAATCTGGCGAAACGTAAATTCATTTAATAACAAATACATCGCGATGGATTATGTATAGTAAGTGGATCATGGTTTCTGCGCTGATGACACCTAATTTATTTACTTTATATCTTCAAGACTTAAATCCTCGTATGCACATTATTGCTGTTACTGTATTTGGGTGCGTTGTTGAAAAACCTAATTGTAAACGTTTCATGATTATGAGGTTTTTAACTGACTAAAGTTGATTACTGACTTTATATTTTTGAATGTTTGATAGACGTGACGCCATGACGTCATAGCTAATGATGTCATTACGTCGAGCGTAAAAGAACCGCTGAACTGGTTTTTTCAACCGGTTTATTGAATCGAACTGTCCGAAAGAACCGGTTCGCGGAAAAGAATCGAACTTCCCATCACTATAGGCTATCTCATACAAGTCAATATAAAAGCAATTATATGCTATGTCTAGCATTCTTTTACATAACTGAGCATAGCAAATAAATTGGTATCCAACTATTTTTAACTTTTAGTCTGCTTGTTACGGTCAAAAAAAAGAAACAACACATTAAATCAGTCACATTACTACATGCAATAGTCTATATGAGAGGCTGCAGAAAGGGAAAAGGAAACAAATAGACTGTGTGTTTTTTGAGTAAAGAGTACTATAGAGTACTTCATGCGCACATGGTATATTTAATACTGAAAGTTAAGTATTTGAATATTTTGCAAACTCACAAAATAAAAAATGGTGTGTGAATAGCCTATCCCATCACATTGTTTTGGATAAGAACAAAGCGTCAGGCAATATTAAAATCTATATTTATTTGCATTGGCCCATTGAAACCTCTGTGAACACACTTGACTTGGCCAAAAAAGCCCAAGGGATAAAATTTCGTTTTATTAAAAGGTGTTTATGTATTCTACACTCATGGCGCACACACACACATTAGAACAGGATAGATTCCTCCGTTTCCCATCCATGCAAGCCCCTGTTAACAAGCTCCTTACCGATTAAATTCCTGTCCTTTCCTTCTCCTGCCTGTCCCTTTGGCCCGCATTACTCACAGCAGAACAAGCTTGTTTTTGATAACGCTGCTGTGTACATTCGGAACTGCCAACGACGAGGCAAATTTTGCCATCTGCCTATAAATTTTTAAGCTACTTTTACCTGAGCTTTTCAGCACCAGCATTTCACTTTGGTCTGCCCCATTTTGAGAGATACATATTACACACCCACACACAAACAAACTTGCAACAACATAACATTTTGGAAACTAAATATGGAACATACAAGATTATAAGTAGGCTGCTATTTAAAAATCACTTGTATTTATGGTTTAAAATAGATTGCCATGTTCAATTAAAAAAAAAAAGACAACGATAAACAACATGCACACACACACGACGTAAACACATACGTGGTTTGTAATTGTACATAAATAAGTTGTGATAAACAATTAAACTGTGTTTTCAACATTCCGATTCACCAAATCCCCTTACCCCATGTGTATCTGAGAATATCTGTGTGCACTTTGTAGGTGTAGTTTCTATGCAAGCGTGTACACTTTAGTGAGGTACGTGAGCAGCAGCAGCGACAGATGGCGGGCTCCTCTTCCCTTGGGAAGGCAATCTCTACGAATGCGAGCGCGTGTCAATCACCCGCTCTCATGTGATGGCTCCTGCCAGTGACGTGCCCACCATATGGCCTGGCATCAGAGCAGGTATGTACGCTGCCTGATAGGAATGCCACACCGCTTCTCTGCAGTCTGGAGAAAGGGTAACTCGTACCGGATCACAGACAATTGAGCTTTTCTTATTATTCTTCTTCTTAGTGTAGTAGGTAGCTAGCATGAAGATGGTTTAGACGTAAACACCCTCACCCGTAGAGCACCATACACAAGGTGAGTTTTTCGAACGCGACAGAATATATAATATATAATCATAACCAATTCTAATAATTATTTAAAAGAAGATGTGTCAACTGATGGTGGTTTAATTAATTTGTTATGCGTTTTTCTATTTAAGATTTTTATTATTCACCTGTGCTGTTATATATAATATATATATATATATATATATATATATATATATATATATATATATATATATATATATATATATATAATTATTATTATTATTTATTTTTATTTTTTTCTAAAGCCTACCTATCATAAGTTATAAATAAAGCAGCCGTATGTTAGCCTACATATGAGAACGAAAATTTGGGTTGACTCAATCAGAACAGATGTTATATCAAAATGGCTACAGTAATACGCGAATTCTGAGTATTCAGACATATTTCATAAAACATTTATGAGACTGATTAGCGGGTAGTGTTGTGTCGTATTATTATGTTGTGCAAGAGAGAAAATATTTAAACCATTTAAAAACATTTTCAACTGGTAAATCTGTTTAGTTGCCTCTTTGTTACATTTTTCAACGATATTTGCTGAGATGATTTATATCAAGCTACTAATAATGATTAAAATAATTATTAAAATAAAAAAATGGGGGGGGGGGGCGGTATCAGTGAGTACTGTTAACGTCCATATTTTAACTGAATGCAGGCATTGCTACCAATAAATGTCACATAACAATAGCTTATATAGTATAATACATTTTAAAAGATCTTGCATAAAAATTGTATTATTGATGTTTATACTTCCAGTAAAATTATCTAATTATCTTAGTTTTTTTTTTAATTTACACTACAGTTATCTAACAAGATGAGAATGGAAAGGAGGGGACAGGAGTTAGAGCGTGAGTAGTTTTAGAACCCATTCATGGGTTGCATTTCAGGGATCCCACCCTCATCAAGAGGAAGCCGGGAATTGTCTACTGTGGTCATAAATAAATTCGTATTACAATTAAATATTAGACTGACTTTACTGTTACAGCTCTTCTTTGGTTTTTTCTTCCTTTTATGTTATCGGTGTTTAAAATAATTTACTGGAATTCCGCCAGAATGAAGAATTAAAGGGTGAAGGGGGTACCCGCTGTCTATTTTCCTGAATTAATGTACTATTTTATATTAGTCGTCTCCCAAGATACTCTCTTTATGAAAATTATGACATCGTGATTTTACTAAACCGCACACCAATGACATTTTTTGTCTTTGTTTTTAAAATAGTTATTTTCATCAGGTAACAGTAAAAACTACATTTTAAACAATTCTTATTTATTTCTCTAATGGCAGAGAACGTTAGCTTTACATTTCGCTGAGGTCATTATTATTTCAAACCACATTTTTGCTGTAGCTACACAGTTTGGACAGCAGATTTTAATAATTAAAACGTTTTTTATGTTTCAGTGTCGCTGCCATGTTGACTAGATTATTCAACGAACCTTCACTGCTTCCGAACATGCAGAAGTTCGGGGGCTGGGTGGATGACAGCGGGAGCGAGGACTACAAAATCAAGGAAGAGGGGCAGGAGCGCTGTCGCCTAGGCGACGAGGACTTGGAAGAGGGCGATGTGAAAGACGGGAGCAGCCGGGCTCAGTCGGAAATTGGAGGGGAGGAGGACGATGATGAGGATGTTGATGAAGATGATTGTGGAGATGATGGGGACGAAGACATGCCCAAAAAACGTGGGCCAAAAAAACGCAAAATGACACCGGCTAGGTTAGAGCGCACGAAAGTTCGCCGCCAAAAAGCGAACGCCAGAGAGCGCACGCGCATGCACGATCTAAATTCAGCATTGGACAATCTACGCAAGGTTGTACCATGCTATTCAAAAACTCAGAAACTCTCCAAAATTGAAACTCTAAGGTTAGCAAAGAACTACATTTGGGCGCTTTCAGAAATCTTGCGCAATGGGAAGAGACCAGATGTGGTTTCGTATGTACAGACACTGTGCAAAGGCCTCTCCCAACCCACGACCAATCTGGTGGCTGGGTGCCTCCAAATTAACTCAAGGAATTTTCTAACGGAACAATGTCAAGAGGGACCGCGCTTTCACGTGCCTAACCCGTCATTCTCTATGCATGCATATCCATACCAGTGCTCCCGTCTATCAAGCACAGACTGTCAGTCAGGATCCAGTGCACATAACCTCCGAAATAACTCTTTCTTTTCGGCCTATGAGGCTCTGTACACCGAAGACACGTCACCAGAATACAACAGTCCAGATTATGAGAGTCGCCACAGCCCTCCAGTGTCTGTAAATGGTAACTTTGCTTTAAGACAACAGGAGTCACTGTCACCAGACGCGGAAAGAGGTTATCAATATTCGGTGCATTACACCAATCTGCATGGCTCACGTTCCTCCGCTGCTCATGGTCTTGCTTATGGCCCATCAGGAACTCGCAGCGCTCACTCAGAGAGCCTTCCAACGTTTCATGATGTACATGTGCACCACGATCGAGCGCCTGCATATGAGGAACTCAACACCTTTTTCCACAATTAGCTTGTTGATTTTTCCGTGTTAATGAAAAAATTAAATAAATAAAAAAAAGACATGGAAAAGAAAAAGACATTTCCACGTTCAAAACCTTATAATAATTCCATAATGAACACTAATGGACAAAATATGTATAAAATAATTGAATGAATCCAACCACTAAAAGATTATGTTTGAACCATAATAAATATATTATGTAATAACTCAAGACAAAAAAGTGAAATAAACCAGATTGTTAAATGAAGTTTCATGATCAAATAAATAAAGACGCATAATGTTCCAGAATCAACTGGGGTTTTAATTTCCCATTGGGAATTGGTCAGGCAGATTTTATTATTTTTTTTAAAATACCAACTAATTCAAGAATAAACAAGTTCATGAGTAGCTCTACACCCAGTAAAGTTTCACAAATAATGAAATCGAAAAAAAAAACAAAAAAACAAAAAAAAAAACCAATAATAATAATAAAAATAAATAAATAAAAAAAAATCATATGAATGAAACTGTAAACTTTTTTTCTTATCACAAAGAGGTATTCTAATGTATTTTTGAAGTCGACAGCTGCAATTTCAAAATATCACAATCCGTCTAATTATGTAGTTATATAATTGTATAACTTAAATATATTACAATAGTGCCTGTAAGATAAAATGCAAAGCGGTTGAAGGACGAATTAAAATAGGACGTATCATTATTTGTAGATATTAAAGATAAAAAGATATTAAAGATAAAATCTCACCACACACACACACTCTCTATGCATGCATATGGATATGCATGCATAGAGAACACACACACACAAGCATTCAAAATATGATTATATGGACATATTAACATACATTCATGGATATATTTTTGCATAATTACAGGACTTCTACGTCCTATTTTCTAGTCTGCGAAACATTATTATTATTATTATTATTATTATTAATTCTGTTTCTAAGCAAGTTGGAGTACACCATGAACTTTTCACTTTATAAATAAATGAACTAATTCGTGAATGCATTTTACTTTGTGACACTTTCTACATTAATTATCCCGCGGAAGGAATTAAGATAGCATGAACATGTTCTTTTCATTATCATTTTTAATGAAAACAGATTTTATGTGCAATCGGAGCGAATGTTTTTATTATTCGTTCGAAATTGCGTTGGAGATTATATAAATTATATAAATATTTATATGTATTGTTTTTTTCACGAATACACCAATCAAAGCAATTTAAGTGCGCAAATAGTTTGAGTGAGATAGTAAATGTTACATTCGTTAAATCTCTGTGTCATTAGTTTTGTTTCCATAGGACTACTTTCATGTAAGATAATTATCATTGAAATAAGGTTAATTAAGAATATATAAGAATAGTTAGGCATATGCATATGATATATAAGTGAGTTTTTAAATGAGGGATTTATTGTGTGTGTGTGTGTGTGTGTGTGTGTGTGTGCGGCTGCTGTCAAATTCAGTTTTAACAAATGTAAAATTCTTTGTGTTGCATTAGATTTTTAAAAACAGTCTTTTGTTTCCATGTGTCATCTATCTGCAGAGGGAAAGTACAGCTTTTCTAGGTTCCTTGAAAACAATAGCGCAACGTTTCTAAAGAACTGTACGGGTCAAAATAATAATAATAAAAAATGATCAGACAACAAAACCCTTTTTAAAGATTTTTTTTCTTTCCCTTTTTTCTTCTTTTTTTCTTCATGGTTCCGCCCGAAATCAGGTTGTACTGTTCATCCCAGAATGATCTTATTTCTGTTGTGATTCCAAAGTGTATGTTTTAAGCTCGGAAGGTAAAAGCCAACAAGGAGACAAAAGGCTATCCTTCCTTAAACTCGACCACAGCCGAGGTTATCTTAAGCGGCGTCCAGAGGCCACGGGCTGGCACGGAGGCCTGAGACTCAGGAGACATGCGCTTGCCAATTTGCTAAATGTCTTAACGTCAGTGCGCAGGGCCAGCGGGGCAGCCCACCACAGCGATGCCAGCTGTGCCGTGTGCCAAGCCTGGCCAAAACTGTGTTGTTGGGTGGAGACGGTGTTTCTTTCTTAATTCGGCAGCATCTGTTCATTACTTCATATTTTACAGGCAAGAATGGTTTAACTATATGCTAGCACCTGAAACCGCAAAGCCTAACTATCGAGACTGCACTGCGATACAGTTGGAACAGGCACGCAAAACTGTATATTAATTAATCTCATACATTTTAAACTAACAATAATGTAGCATAGTTAAATGAGATGTGACGAGAAACAATATTTAAAGTGAAGTATAAAAATTTAAATATAAAACGAAATTGCAACAAAGATAAATGATCAACCAATGTATTATGGGAAATGAACAGAAATATTTGAAATTGTTGTTATAGCACACAATGTGAAAACAGATTTAACTTAGGCCTACTTTACTTTTGTTTTAAAATAAAAACTAAAATATCTAAATGGAATGTACATTTCATTCAACAAAATATTATATAATAGCACTAATAATTAGAATAAGCATTTTAAATTTAAAAATAATAACACTAGTAACAGCATGCCACCCAAAACAGTTTTGACTGACTAAACCTCCCAAATGTTGATATTCAGATGAAATGACAAAAGTAAAAATAACATTCATCAAAAGTGTTAAGCTAAAACAGCACCTAATCAGCTAAAATCTATAATATAACATTGCAGTTAACATTACTTAAATATTTAATAACATGAATTGTGTTGGATTAATCAAATTTAAGATAACATATAATTATTAAATTTATTTTGTCATATTAATTGTCTGTCATATTAATATATTTGGATTTCAGGACACATCCATGAAAATGAATTGAAGCCTATTTCTGAGACAGATTTGGGGTAAAGTATGGAATGTATTTGGTGTACAACTTAAGCAAAAACCTTTAACTTTTATTTCTCATTTTTAAACTCCACTTTTAAATCAAATGTGGGTGATGTACAGTAACTGTGTTCATTGTACCAATTTTTGCATGCCAGCCACACCCCAGCAGTGCCTGTCCTGCAGGCTGGCACAGATTGGCATAGCTTATCAAAATTCCACAGCATCTGTTCACTGTGGCAGAATGGCACTGCAGAGAAAATGAATGCAGAGCAGAGGATAAAAAGATGCAAGATCTTAAGAATTTTTAGCATAGCCTACTAGGAATGTACTTTTATGAAAATTAATTTAAATGCTTACATTCACATTAAAATGTCATACTTATACTTTCTGTTAAAATGTGAGTGCTCAGTGTTGCAATGCAAATATTGATTATAGAAAAGTACAATGTTCCCTTTAAAATACCATAGTATGCTTTACCTTGCATAATTCTGTGTTTATAGCACAATGTTTAGTGTGTGTTTATATCTTGAGTACATATGAGTGATTTGTGGTTGTTGCTTTTCTGCACAGATGGCATGTAGTTGGGGGAGGGGGTTGGGGGAGTAGTGGGCTATGTGGTTTCTGATGATGCCATGCAATGGTCACATGGGCATCGGTAATTGGGCGCCATATTGCCTGGTTTGCAGGGCTCTGGGGTAGCCAGTCACCCAGCTGGACCTGTCAGATGGCATTGAATCCCGCTCACTGCCCTCTACCCTCGCATCATTTCCTCTCTGTCTCTCCCATCTTCTCTCACTTTTACATTTTTAAACACACTATCACTTTTCTCTTCACTGTCTTATATTCATTTGAGCCTTTGTCCTTCTTAGTAATAAATGTGTTAAGACCAAGAACAAAGAAAGGTTCTTGTACAGAAACACTTCTCACTTAACTGTATTACAGAATCAATTTTGATAAGAATATCACATTTAATTTTTCACCAGCCAACAGTTCAGGAGATTAAGATTAACAATAGGCTAAAACAGGGTAATATGCCCCCATCACCCTATTTTTTTTCTCTTGATCATAGATGGCACAGAATCTAATCTGAATACTTTATTATTATTATTATTATTATTATTATTATTATTATTATTATTATTATTATTATCATTATTATTATTAATTGTCATTTAATTATTTGATCTGAATATGAACATTGGTGAGATTAGTCTAATTTTGTGTGTCTGGAGAGTAGTGATCCATGACATGACATTGCATTATGTTCAATATCAAAGTTTTTTGTATCTATTTATTAATAAGGCTTTCACAGTGGAGGACACTTTAAATAGTTCCTAGAACTACCCACAACACACAACAAAAAGCTCCTATCACAGCATGCTTCATTCACCAGTTGTTGACGTTGGTAAATTCCACAAATAAAGATGTCGCTATCGGCCGCTTCAGAGTTCCAACTGCTGTTGCGAATGCAATAGCCCGAGGGTATGAACCACCATGTTGGGGTGCATTTCCCAAAAGCATCTTTAGCCAACTATGGTCGCAAGTTCCGTCATTACCAACACAGTTCAACAATTTTGTGTTTCCTAAAACCATAATTACAAGAACATTCGGAAACAACATAGCAAACTTACGTGGTAGGAACCAGCTCTCAACCTGTGGTTAGAAGCATAGTTTCTTGTTAGTAAGACATATATGACTCTATCATACAGTACATGTGGCACAATGGGGCGCCAGGCACAACGTAAGTATTTTTTGGTAATTTCAGCCCTACACAGTTATTATTTTCACATCCTGCACCATGTTGTTTAAATAGCAAATGCATTTGCACCCTGAAATCGAGGTGTGTTCAGGCACATTGTTGGCACATTGCTATTTTGAGGCAACTGAAATATACTGTGCCATTGACCAACTAAAATCTGGTTTAAAGTCCATGGCACAGTATTTTTATTTGTTTTTGTTATATAAGAGTATACATAAGAGCACACACAGGGACGCACATCAGCACAAAAAATGGCAGATGTAAAAATTAAAGTATTACAATATACCAGATTTGTTGTTGCTGATTAAAAAAACCCTAAAAATATCAAAGTTTCAAGGACGAGCATGCATGATTCAACTGCCACCACAACTCTGTGTCCAGCTCCACCACCACCGGCCCTGTCATTGTTGGTCCTGCTGTCCAGTCTGCTAACATCGTCCCTTCTTCAGCTAAACCCAATTCTTCAAGCAGAAGATGGAGCTGCTAACTCCGTTTTTTTTTCTCTTTTTTTATTTTATTTTATTTTATTTTTTCTGTGGGCAACTGTTTAACTTTTGAAATATATATATATATATATACTGGAATATTTGGGATTTGCCTATGAAAATAGATTTGATTATGTTTGAGTTTTGAGTTATTCAAATCATATCAAGATAACAACACGTAACATTAAGGTTTCCTTGAGGGACATAATTTCAGTTACACACACAAAATGCAGTGTGAATTTAAGCATGTTGCAAAAGAGAATTTCTGAGTTTTTCAAAAACCCTAAAAATTTGAAAGGGGTGGTTTACTGTTTTTTTTCTAGGATTGATTGTGATTATGGGGTGCAGTCTGACTTGTTCATGCTTTGTTTTTGTTTCGTTTTTTGTTTGTTTTTTTAAACGCATAATTTTTCACATAATTTACCTGCAGGTTAAATACATGTATTCCACACTGATCTGTCCCTTTTCTGACAAATGCCTTGATTTATTTCCAGTTATTATTAAGCCACTCCCTCAGAAATAAGCGATGGGCTGAGACTGGTAAGCTGGCTCAGTGTGTTGTGATTAGCTAAACCACCTCGAGCTCGTCTGAACATTCCGCCACTCTCAAGCTCAGAAAGTGCTCCGCATGTATTGTAAACAATGACATCCTCTATATTGCTTATCAATTTAAGGCCGATTGAGATGCAGAGAATATTAATGAAGAGGATCGTGCAGAACCTGTGCAAGCATGGCTCTTAATGGTATGTCTGTTTGTTGTTGTCTCATACTTTGTACTCATACACACTACTACTTCTGTTAGCTTTTAATATACGGTTTTATTCTGATTAAAGCTTTAATTACAGCACAGCAACCGTACACGCGTCCATGTATAACACTTCTCATTGCTTTTTGAAAATAAGTGTACAAATGAAACACTTTTTTTTGGAGCTGATCTGACAATCTGAATGAGAGAGAGAGAGATGCAGAGCAGGGTGACGCGAGAAACAGGATTGAGAACCGCTGCTTTAGAACATTTGTTTTGAAACTTGTGAATCCATTAGAATTATTAGAAGACAAAAATCGCGATTCAAATATGCACAGATTTTTACATGCACCCCTAGTTTTTTCTCCCTCTTCTCTAAAGCAACAGAAAAAGGGCCTCGGCCCCTTTGTTGTATGTTCACGGGGGGGCGAGGTTTATCTGGGTTTGTGATGTAACGGACCCGAGAAGAAGCTTGTTATAGCCCCTTACCAGCCATTTTGTAGGCACTAAACTGACAGAATTTTATAAGATGATATCTCAGTTTGCATTGAGCTGTGAGGCAATCTTTGGGCCTTGCGAGGCCATAGCAAGAAGTCTGCAGAGTGCACAAGCAAGTGTTTCTGATGCGCTCCAGGGCATACATACACTCAAAGACAGAGGTGGACATTAACAAAGTACATTTACTTGAGTACTTAAATACACTTTTTGAGTATCTGTACTATTTTTTCCTGAAACTTGCTACTTCATTACATTTGAAAGACAAATATCATATTTCATACTCCGCTACATTTATAACAAGGTCCCCAAGTAGGAAGTCGTTATATGTAGCAGTTTTTCCAGAGTGTGCATTTTCAGATTCACTGAACTTTCTGCAAAAATCCAGCCTGCAATATGCCAGGACCTTCCAGTGTTGCCAAGTCTTACAGTATTTCTAAGACTGAAGGTGTCTGCATAGCTTTGAATGGATGTCTTGATCTACCCTTACGAAAAATAACCATGGTTTTATTATAGTAAAACTGTAACCCATGGTTTTTTACCATTTGTATAACCACAGATTTACTACTAATACCATGGTTAAACTATGGTTAATTTAGGAAAACCATGGTTAATTTTTGGTTACCATGGTTTGACTATAGTAACCATGGTTTTTTGGTTTTATTTGTAGTAAAACCATGGTTAATTTTCGTAAAGGTAGTGACATCAGAAATCAAACGCAGGTTAGACCAAACTGGGATGACTATTAATACAAATCCTCGAGCTTGTTATAGCAGTATGGATTCTGATTGGATGCCAATGTTTGTATTGTTCATCAGCTGGAAAAAAATAGTTCTGAAAATGATTCCAACGATACCATTTCTCTATGCCTTTATCGTTATAGTTGAAGTGTGGACTCTGCTATTCTTTAATATTGAGAACGATTTTTAGAACTATATCTTTATCGTTATCTTTATAGTTATCGTGCTTGGTGTGAACGGGCCTTAAGGATGCTGGGGGACCTCACCAAAAAAGAAACACTCCGCACAGTCCAGGAACTTGGACTTTTATATGTCCAACCTTCAGCCACAAACAAGAGGACTCTTTAAGTAGGTGGAGAAGCTGCTCCAGTTGTGTTTTTTTTTTTTTTTTACCTGTTTCTACTGCTTCTTCCGATAGATCCTTCTCCATGCTTCTCTGTCTGAAAACTTGGCTCCGTAACTCTGTCACTCAGAAGAGGTTGACTCGTATGGGATTACTACATGTCCACATAGACATTTTTGGTCACATTAATGTTCAGGACCTTGTGAGCAGTGTTGGGAAGGTTACTTTGGAAATGTAATAGGTTACAGATTACAAGTTACCCTATTTAAAATGTAATAGTAGTGTAACCTTTTTAATTACTTTAATAAAGTAATGTAACTAATTACTTTTGAGTACTTTTGATTACTTTTCTAAGTTTCTAATGAATGTTTTTTGGCAACTGTAAATCATTTTCAAACATTTACACCATGCAGGTTTAACCTTAAAGTAGTGCTCAAGACTGTCAGACTTTCACCATCCTTCATCACTTGAATTAAGATGATCACATTTGAACACATCCAACACACAATTAGACTTTAGTACTGCATTTTACTTTGAGATTGATCTGAAGTTCAATGCAGATTTAAAATCTAAAGAAATAGTTTATAGATACTGTTTTTGAAATCAAATCTTTGCATACAGGAAACACTGTAATCTAACAATGGTTTGGGGAAAAAATGGTTAATAAAAAAATACAAGCATATACATCAACTCAAACACAGTTATCTAATAAGCATGTGTCCTATTTTCTGTACTAAACTCCTGAAACGTTGGGGTCTTTTTGAAACTGCTGTCTCTTTGTATGATGATAGTTTCTCAAGATAAGTAAAATGCTCATGAAGTGACTCACAGCAGTTCTAGAGATTATGTTTGTGTTCAAAAATTAGGCTGGGAAATCTCACACTCATACACCCACAACACATTCTGAAACATGGACAACCCTATTTTGTGTATGGACCTGACATGAAAAAGATTTAAATCCTTAGGTTGGGGACATGCAATATAATTTAGAGTTTTAAATTATTATCCATCCATCCTCTCATGACTTTAATACTGAAGATTTTTATTTGACTTTTACCGTGTTGTAAGTGCATTTTTGTTTTTTTGGCAAATTAATTACCACTTGTATTTAAATATGGTATTATACTTAAATTCCATGGTTAAACTCCGCGGTTAGTGTTAAATAACTAATTGTGTGCACATCCCACCTTCTGGCAGGTGTAGGACAAAAGAAACTACTGAAGTGAAAAATTAATTATGTCCGCAACACTGCTAAACATGGGAGTTAGAAGCAGTGTTGCGGACATTTCTATATTTTTTTTCACTAAACTATGGTTAGTGCCATACCATAGGCTACATTAATTTTCCTAAGGGTTGTGTATTTGTGTGCATTAGCTCCCCCTAAACCTATGATAAAATATGATTATTTGTCTGCTAAATTACTACTGTAACATTACAATAGATATTAATGATGTCGTTTATACAGTATTTTGAGTGAGTGTGAGCAATGTGCTGCTGCTGCTTGACTAAGTAAACAAAGTCAAAACTACAATAGCATATTTACAGATAAAACTGACCTGCACTTGAAACCCTGAACAGAAGTGTCGCTTCTCTGCTCCAGCTGTGCGCTTCCACAGTCCACTCTATTCTCTCTCTCTCTCGTATTGATTACTTGGAGTCTGATCTAAACCGTTCGGCAGAGATGCGGAGAGCGACTAAATTGTGATTTAATTAGATTTAATTATCGAATGAGGGATTCGGAAATAATCGCTTTAGTACGTTCTGCGTGCAATTATACAATAACAATATTAAAATAGCGGGCCAAATCTGCCAGGCGACCGGGAATTGTTCTGGTTCTCCCGATGGCCAGTCAGCGCCAGGTTTCCACAGACACGCAAAAAAGTATTGGATTCATAGATTGTCATTTTTGCGGCTTAGCCCAATATTCACAGACACTCCCATATCGCGTTTTGATTCAAGTGTACTGACCTACTTTTGATTTATTCTTCCAAAATGTGGCATATTCCGTCCGCGTTAGGCTGAATTCCGTTTTTCTGACTAGATTCTACGAACCAGACTGTGTTTTCCGCGTCGCGGAGATTATGGGCCATATGTCTTAGTGCAATTTGGGAAAGAAATAAGATGTATGAGGATGTGTAAATATTCAAATGTAATCCCCTTTGTAATCGTCAAAATTTTCAAAAGTAACTAATTTAATTACTCATTTTTTCTTAGTAACTGTAACTGATTACAGTTACATTAATTTAGTAATTAAATTACGTAACGCCGTTACATGTAACTAGTTACTCCCCATCACTGCTTGTGAGTGAGTTTATCAGTGTCACTCCAGAGAGCAAAGCCATGTTCGGAGTGCCAAAATCTTCATAAAGTTAGATGCTGTTTTTCTGCATACAGTATATGACACAGTGTGCTTGTTTTTAACCCTGTCACTGCCATGCAGAATTTTTCAGTCTTTCTGGTTGTCATTTGTGACATAACTTTAAAAACAGCAGAGGGTTTTACAGAAAGTGGCATTCCTTTAACAAATAAGACCTTATTATAAAGTGTTACCAAAACCTTTATTGATGTACACCGCCTGCATAATTATTAGGCATGTTGATATTCTTAATATTTTTTTCCAAGCACATTTTACCAATTCCAAACCATTCTTGGTCCAAATCAATCTTAATGAGTGATATATAATTGTCCACAAAGGCTGCAAGTGAAAAACTCCTTATATTCAGGTGTTTAGAATTATTGGGCAGAATTCTTTATTTTACAGATTAAATGAGTCAAAAAAAGAGGTTTAACTCAAACTGAAAATTAAAAAAAATATTAAATCCAAATTTGCAAAGTTAAGACATGACCACTGGACAAAAAATTAAATGCTCACTTGGACAGCAGGGTCAACCCCCCCCCCCACCTCCCCACCCCCCCACACACAAAAAAAAAAACGGTGGAGAAGAAAAGACACCCGTTAACTGCAAAAGAATTAAGAATTAATTTGAAGATTAATTTCTAGTCAATTCTGCAAGACTAGAAAAGATAGGAGATGGAATAGAAATTAGCTCCTAAAACTTACTGCCAGATTCCGGAAACAGTGGTACAAGAGGATGTGGTGCTGGTCCTTCAAAAGTCACTCAAAACCTATCTGTCCATAAAGCCTATAAAAATTAGTCTTACTATATAGTATCTCACAGTAGTTCAATATGCTATTCTAATTGAGGTGTATTTTTTAAGATTTTTTACCTAAGCAAAATCTCTCATAATCTGACACCTTTTAATTCTGGAGACTCCAGGAAAGTTGCAGTTCTGGAAAATGGTGGCGCTTTACAATACATTAGATATCAATGTCCCCTCAACAGTTTTAGATTGGCCATGTTTTGTCACTATTCTGATGAAGTTTGAAGCAAATCAAGTAAAACTAAGATGGTGAACGCAAAGCATTTTTAAAATGACACACTTCCTGCTGCCAGTTGGTGGCGCCATAACTTTGACTCGTAAAATAGTCACATCTATGCGATCTGCATCATACAACGAACAAAACCATAAAATTTGATCAAAATCAATTCATTGCCTCACCAAGGTTAAAATGTTCGAGATATTAAAAAGATTTATTTGTCCGGATGTAATGGCTGCAGAGTTCAATGTGTATGCCAATTTTCATGAGTTTTTGAGCACGCTGAGGACCCCAAAAGCCCACAAAACCTTGACGAAAAATTAGAGGATTAGTCAAGTCTGCTTTATTGTCAAATCTTCCACATGTACAGTACATACATACAGAGAATCGACATTGCATTACTCCCAGACCATCGGTGCATACAGATAACACTAACAGTAGAGCCTAAAAGTCTAGATCAAATATAAAATATAAGATACAACTATACAATATGGACATGTAAAAAAGACATATAATAAAAATAAAGTTAAATAAAGCAGTGCAAGGCACATGGCAGATAGAGTGCAAACCAGTGAAGTTATCAAACAGTGCAGATAAAAATATTTAAAAAATATTTTTTGTGCAAAAAAACATAGTTCATAGTTCTGTGGTGCCTGGGGCAGAAGAGGGAAGGGGGGGGGGGGTCAAGTTTGGTAGTGAGTTCAGCTTCCTGACAGCCTGATGGATGAAGCTGTCCTTCAGTCTAATGGTCCTGGCCTGGAGACTCCGCAGTCTCCTCCCTGATTGCTGCAGACTGAAGAAGCTGTGTGACGGGTGAGTGGGATCACCTGCAATGCAGAGGGCTTTGCAGGTGAGACGGGTTCCATAAATGTCCTGGGGGGGAGGGGAGAGAGACACCAATGATCTTCTCAGCTGCTCTCACTATGCATTGCAGAGTCTTCCGGTAGGACGTATTGCAGGTGCTATACCACACAGTGATGCAGCTAATCAGGATGCTCTCGGTGGTGCCTCTGATGAGTGATTTCTTGGCTAGTGCTGCAGTGTTGTCAGTCCAGGAGAGGCCCTCTGTGATGTGCATACTCAGGAACTTGGTGATGCTCACTTTCTCCACAGTCGCACCATTGATGGTCAGAGGAAAATGCTGAGTGTGCACTCTCCTGAAGTCAACAACAATCTCCTTTGTCTTCTCCGTGTTCAGAGAGAGATTGTTGTCACTGCACCACCCGGCCAGACGGCTCACCTTGCTCCTGTAGTTTGTCTCATCTTTGTTGCTAATGAGACCCACCACAGTCGTGTCATCCACCAACTTAATGAAGAGGTTGGAGTTCTGTCATGGTGTGCAGTCGTGGGTCAGCAGAGTGAAGAGGAGGGGGCTCAGCACACATCCTTGGGGGGCATGTGGGAGCAACAGTCTGACTAAGTGAGATGTTCAAAAAGTCTGTGAAGACATCAGTGAGTTCTGCTGCACAGTCTCTCAGTACACATTTTACAGTTTTACATGTAATCATTTAGCAGACGCTTTTAACCAAAGCGACTTACAAATGAGAAAAATAGAAGCAATCAGACACAGTGAGACAAAAGTATACAAGTGCCATGACAAGTCTCAGTAGGGCTGGACGATCGAAAAATAATCAAAACTGAAATTCATAACCTCTAACCGACGTAATTTTCCCATGTCGGTTATTTCGGTTTTTTAATCCTGTTAACACTTCCCCCTTAAAAGCATACTAGCGCGTGTGTAGCCACATGACTCTGCTCTCCAGTCAGTGGCATAAAAGCAAAACATGGAGGTTAACTCACTAAACTTTGTCAGTTGTATTTGTTTTATGGTTTGGACATTTAAGCGATTAAATGATCGGATGTGTATTATTATATCAAGCTACCATGTTTGCGCGGCTGCATTGTGGCACGAACACGCATATAAACCGTAGCTGTGAAGATCGCGCACACAGAGGAACACAGAAACTAGTTGTCAGAGCTGTCCTGTGATTTATCACTAAAGTAGCTTAGAATCTCAAAACTTATTATAGCATGTTTGTGTGCAGCGCACATGAAGCACAAGCGCGTGCACAGAGAGCAGCGGTCGGCGGTTCCGCTGTGGGTTCCCGGTTTGTGTCCGTTCTCGGACTGTTCTGTGTATTTTAACTGTAGAAAAGGTTGTTCCGAGTCGAAACTACGATACAGAAAACTACATCAGTATATCATCATAAACGTATCCGTTTTTGTCTTACGTGAACATAAACAGATGAGAAAGAAAACACACATGTGCAGTATTTTTGCTTAAAGAGACAAACGTGCTGCCTGTCATTAATGTTAATCAAAGAACAAAAGAAAATCATTCACTGATCTTGACTGAATATATTTAATAACTTTACTTGAAGCATAGTTCTGATTAATATCATTAATCTTTATTTATAAAAAGAAAACTATGCAGTGTTTTTAAAGTTTTAATTACAGTTTCTTTACCTGAAATTTAGTTTAGTTGTATTTATTTATGATATTGCTAATTGATTTGTTTGTTCCTTTCTTATTACTGACCTATCTTATTACTTGTCTTTAACACTTTAATATTTGAAATTTATATAAATCTAGTTGTTTTTGCTATGGTATTTTTTTTTATCACAGGCAAAATTACTCTTGCAGAGTTTTGTAGGCTGCTGATTTTTGCTGAATGCTTTGTAAAAATGTTTGACATCTAAATGTTTGACTTAATTTTTTTATATTGGATTTTTTATCTTATTGGAATCGAAACTAGGAATCGATAAGAATCAAACGATACCCAACCCTAGTAAGAAATGTTACGAACATAGATAAAATAACTGCTGATAGACAATCATATTTACAGTACAAACCTTGTCAGTGAACTATGAGGGCAAAAAATAAAATAAAACCGAAACAAAATAATCGTTCAATAATTGTAATCGAGGTAAAATGTTCAATTAATCGAGGTTTTGAGTTTAGGCCATAATCGTCCAGCCCTAAATCTCAGTTAGTTTAGTACAGAACACGTAGCCAGGTTGGTGTTTTTTTTATTTTTTTTATGAATATGAGAACAAGAAAAGAAAAGGTAAGTGCTAGTATTGGTTGATGCTGGTGAAAAAGATGAATCTTCAGATGTTTTTTTAAAAATGAGTAAAGACTCGAGGCTGTTCGAATTGAGATTGGGAGGTCATTCCACCAGCTGGGCATAGTCCAGGAAAAGGTCTGTGAGAGTGATTTTGAACCTCTTTGGGATAGCACCACAAGGTGTCGTTCACTTGCAGAGCGCAAACTTCTGCAGGGCACATAAGATTGAACTAGTGAGTTTAGGTATGCTGGTGCCTTGCCAGTGGTCGTCTTGTAGGCAAGCATCAGTACCTGGAATTTGATGCGAGTGGCTACTGGTAGCCAGTGTAACCTGATGAGGAGAGGAGTAACGTGAGGTTTTTTTTTTTTTTGGCTCATTGAAGACAACCCTAGCTGCTGCATTCTGGATCAGTTGCAGAGGCTTGATAGTACATGCAGGAAGGTCCGCCAGGAGAGGCATTACAATAGTCCAGTCTGGAGAGAACAAGAGCTTGTACAAGAAGTTGGGTGGCTTGCTCTGACAGGAAGGGTCTAATATTCCTAATGTTGTATAAGGCAAATCTGCAGGACCGGATCATTGTAGCAATATGGTCTGTGAAGCTTAACTGATGATCCATCACAAATCCTAAGTTTCTGGCTGTCCTGGAAGGAGTTATGGTTGACGAACCCAGCTGTACAGAGTAGTTGTGATGAAACAATGGGTTAGATGGAACCACCAGCAGTTCTGTCTTAGTAAGGTTGAGCTGAAAGTGATGGTCATTCATCCAGCTAGAAATGTCACACAGACTAGCTGAAATGTGAGCAACTACCGTCGGGTCATCTGGTTGTAATGAGAAGTAGAGATGAGTGCGTAGCAAGTCACCTTTATTTATATAGCGCTTTAAACAAATTACATTGCGTCAAAGCAACTGAACAACATTCCTTAGGAAAACAGTGTGTCAATAATGCAAAATGACGGCGGCAAGGAACCGAAACTCCATCAGTGACAGAATGGAGAAAAAAACCTTGGGAGAAACCAGGCTCAGTTGCGGGGCCAGTCCTTTTCTGACCAGACGAAACCAGCAGTTCAATTCCAGACTTCAGCAAAGTCAAATAGTAAAAGGATCTCCTGCCTGCAGGTGATTTTGATATTCTAGGTATTATCAAATTGCCTGAGTTTTGAGAACGTAGCGGACATAGAGGATTATAATGTAAAAGGAGCTCATTCAAATACTGAGGTGCTAAACCATTCAGGGCTTTATAAGTAATAAGCAATATTTTAAAATTAAGATTAACAATTTAATTGAGGTTCATCAAATAAAAAACAGATGCAATATGGATAAACAAATGATAAAGCTTGGCTTATTGAATATCAGATCCCTTTCTACGAAAACACTTTTTGTAAATGATATGATCACTGATAATAATATAGATGTGCTCTGTTTGACAGAAACCTGGCTAAAACCTGATGATTACATTATTTTAAATGAGTCCACCCCCCAAGATTACTGTTATAAACATGAGCCGCGTCTAAAAGGCAAAGGGGGAGATGTTGCTTCAATTTATGACAACGTTTTCAGGATTTCTCAGAGGGCAGGCTTCAAGTATAACTCGTTTGAAGTAATGGTGCTTCATATAACATTATCCAGAGAAACAAATGTTAATGATAAATCCCCTGTTATGTTTGTACTGCCTACTGTATACAGGCCACCAGGGCACCATACAGACTTCATTAAAGAGTTTGGTGACTTTGGTGACCGAGTTAGTTCTGGCTGCAGATAAAGTTTTAATAGTTGGTGAATTTAATATTCATGTTGATAGTGAAAAAGATGCATTGAGATCAGCATTTATAGACATTCTGAACTCTATTTGGGTTAGACAACACGTTTCATGACCTACTCATTGTCGAAATCATACTCTAGATTTAATACTGTCACATGGAATTGATGTTGATAGTGTTGAAATTATGCAGGCAAGTAATGATATCTCAGATCATTATTTAGTTTTGTGCAAACTTCATATAGCCAACATTTTTAATTCTACTTCTTGTTACAAGTATGGAAGAACTATCACTTCTACCAAAACAGACTGCTTTTTAAGTTATCTTCCTGATGTATCCAAATTCCTTAGCATATCCAGAACCTCAGAACAACTTGATGATGTAACAGAAACTACGGACTCTCTTTTCTAGCATTTTAAATACAGTTGCTCCTTTACGCTTAAGGAAGGTTAAGGAAACCAGTATGACACCATGGTATAATGAGCATACTCGCACCCTAAAGAGAGCAGCCCGAAAAATGGAGCGCAGCTGGAGGAAAACAAAACTAGAGGTATTTCGTATTGCTTGCCGGGAAAGTAACCTTTCCTACAGAAAAGCATTAAAAACTGCTAGATCCCATTACTTTTCTTCTATTTTAGAAGAAAACAAACATAATCCCAGGTATTTATGAAATACAGTGGCTAAATTAACGAAAAAAAAAAAAAAATCCTCAACAAGTGTTGACATTTCCCAACATCACAGCATTAATGACTTTATGAACTACTTTACTTCTAAAATCGATACTATTAGAGATAAAATTGCAACCATTCAGCCGTCAGCCACAGTATCGCATCAGACAGTGCACTATAGACCCCCTGAGGAACAGTTCCACTCATTCTCTACTATAGGAGAGGAAAAATTGTATAAACTTGTTAAATCATCTAAACCAACCACATGTATGTTAGACCCTATATACCATCTAAGCTCCTAAAAGAGGTGCTTCCAGAAGTCATAGATCCTCTTCTGACATTGTAATTAGGATATGTCCCCAAAACCTTCAAACTGACTGTTATTAAGCCTCTCATCAAAAAAACCACAACTTGACCCTAAAGAACTAGTTAATTTAAAGGGTCATTCCACCCGTGGAGACATGAATGTGTATTGAAAGTGGGTCATATATGTAGTAGAATAGTATCATTTTTTTTTTTGGTCCTTCTGGGCCTATAAAAGGCAGAAAATAACTTTTTAGAGCTTGTGGACTGTAGACAACAATCCCCATAGTGCATTGCAATACTCAGCTCCGCAGGCCACTCCCACTACTCCGCCCATCAATGTGGATTAGTTGAGCTCTCCTCTACGCTACCGATTGTAAATTATTTGGCACAATTTGTTGTGAAGAGTTATTTTGCGACCCAATTAATGTTTTTGTGACAAAATGGTGTGCACTTGCATAGTACCGGGATGTTGTTCAAGAACAAGGAAAAGTATTCACAGATTCCCGAAAGATACGGACTTGTGCAAAAAGTGGCTACGGGCTAACGTTATCAATAACCCTAAGTTCGGTGAGGACACAACACTTGAAGCACTAAAAAATCAGACGGTGTGCAGTTTACATTTCAAGCACGAAGATTATGCGCCTAACCCCCTAGGATTGAAGAGACCCGCACTTTTGAAAAACGCAATTCCTTCAGTATTTTCCTTGCCAGACGACGACGACGAAAAGCCAGGAACGTTGGGAACCACCAGCTCTAGCAGCACTAAACGCATTTGCCTGGAGGTAATGTTATTTCTGACTAGACTCTATTAGCAGCTAGTCGCTACTGAGAACACACACTGACATAGTCGTCTGCTGTAAAGAAACACATCTCCTATGATTTTTCTGTTTACGAACTAAATATCTTGTATGTTTTGCTCGCTTGTTGTTTTAATGTGTCTGCCTCAGTAACTAACGTTACACTTGTCAAGAAATGAGTAAGTAAAGTTAGTATGTAACGTAATAATGTAACGTTAGACACTTAGCTAAAAGTTATATATAAGTTTGCTATTATCGATGTAAATCAACCATGTTTTACTGTGTTAGTTTGACGCTTTTCATGTTTTTTTAGCTGCTCGTCGCTGTACTGTGGCTCATAAAGGTAGCCACGAACATCCGTTTCTAACATAACTTCGTCTAAATCAAAATCCTCCCCAATGCATCCGTCTGAAAAATCAGTATTTTCCTCCAAGTTTCTCCCGGTGAAATCAAACGCACAGGCACTGATGTGTGATCGGTCTGTTAGCGCATTAGGTACAACCCCCTATGGGCAGACTACTTGTGCTTGTAGTCTTTACAGAAATCCACCCTTTTTACACTTCCTCCTACAATGACGTCAAATGACGATTTTTGCGTCATTGTAGGAGGAAGTGAAAAAGGTAAATAGTGGATTTCTCTCGTCTCAGGGGAAAATGAGAGAATGTTGCACAACCATTCAATAGTATGACTGGTTTTCTAACAATGGACCTCTTAATGCAAATGGGTGGAGTGACCCTTTAAGTTAACTCCCTTTTCTGTCCACGATACTAGAAAAGGTGGTATCCTCAAAATTATATTGTTTCTTAGAGAAAAATGGTATATGTGAGGATTTCCAGTCAGGATTTAGACCATATCATAGTACTGAGACTGCTCTCCTTAGAGTTACAAATGATCTGCACTTATCATCTGATAGTGGTTGTATCTCTCTATTAGTTTTATTGGATCTTAGTGCTGCGTTTGACACAATTGACCACAACATTCTTTTGCATAGACTTGAACACTTTGTTGGCATTAATGGAAGTGCATTAGCATGGTTCAAATCGTACTTATATGACCGCCATCAGTTCGTAGCAGTGAATGAAGATATATCGATCACAAGTGCAGTATGGAGTACCTCAAGGCTCAGTAATAGGGCCACTACTCTTCATGCTTTATATGTTACCCTTGGGAGAAATCATCAGGAAACATGGTGTTAGGTTTCACGGTCATGCTGATGATACTCAGCTCTATATTTCTTCGCGGCCCGGTGAAACACACCAATTTGAAAAACTAATGGAATGCATAGTCGATATAAAAAACTGGATGACCAGTAATTTCTTACTGCTAAATTCTGAAAAAACAGAGGTGTTAATTATAGGACCTAAAAACTCTGCATGTAATAACCTAGAACACTGTCTAAGACTTGATGGTCACTCTGTCAATTCTTCGTCATCTATTAGGAACCTAGGTGTGCTATTTGATTGCAATCTTTCCTTAGAAAACCGCATTTCTAGCATTTGTAAAACTGCATTTTTCCATCTCAAAAATATATCTAAATTACGGCCTATGCTATTAATGTCAAATGCAGAAATGTTAATCCATGCATTTATGACCTCAAGGTTACATTATTGTAATGCTTTATTGGGTGGTTGTTCTGCACGCTTAGTAAACAAACTACATCTAGTCCAAAATGCAGCAGCAAGAGTTCTTACTAGAACCAGGAAGTATGACCATAATAGCCCAGTCCTGTCAACACTGCACTGGCTCCCCATCAAGCATCGGATAGATTTTAAAATATTGCTTATTACTTATAAAGCCCTGAATGGTTTAGCACCTCAGTATTTGAATGAGCTCCTTTTACATTATTATCTTCTACATCTGATACTTTCTCAAAACTCAGGCAATTTGATAATACCTAGAATATCAAAATCAACTGCGGGCGGCAGATCCTTTTCCTATTTGGCGCCTAAACTCTGGAATAACCTACCTAACATTGTTCGGGAGGCAGATACACTCTTGCAGTTTAAATCTAGACTAAAGACCCATCTTTTTAACCTGGTTTACACATAACATACTAATATGCTTTTAATTTCCAAATCCGTTGAAGGATTTTTAGGCTGCATTAATTAGGTAAACCGGAACCGGGAACAATTCCCATAACACCCGATGTACTTGCTACATCATTAGAAGAATGGCATCTACACTAATTTTAGTCTGTTTCTCTCTTATTCCGAGGTCACCGTAGCCACCAGATCCAGTCTGTATCCAGATCAGAGGGTCACTGCAGTCACCCGGATCCAGTACGTATCCAGACCAGATGGTGGATCAGCACCTAGAAAGGACCTATACAGTCAAAGTCAAAGTCACCTTTATTTATATAGCACTTTAAACAAAATACATTGCGTCAAAGCAACTGAACAACATTCATTAGGAAAACAGTGTCAATAATGAAAAAATGATAGTTAAAGGCAGTTCATCATCGAACTCAGTTATGCCATCCCTGTTCAATCAAATAGTGTCTGTGCATCTATTTGCAATCAAGTCAACGATATCGCTGTAGATGAAGTGTCCCCAACTAAGCAAGCCAGAGGCGATAGCGGCAAGGAACCGAAACTCCATCGGTGACAGAATGGAGAAAAAAACCTTGGGAGAAACCAGGCTCAGTTGGGGGGCCAGTTCTCCTCTGACCAGACGAAACCAGTAGTTCAATTCCAGGCTGCTGCAAAGTCAGATTGTGCAGAAGAATCATCTGTTTCCTGTGGTCTTGTCCTGGTGCTCCTTTGAGACAAGGTCTTTACAGGGGATCTGTATCTGGGGCTCTAGTTGTCCTGGTCTCCACTGTCTTTCAGGGATGTAGAGGTCCTTTCTAGGTGCTGATCCAGCATCTGGTCTGGATACGTACTGGATCCGGGTGACTGCAGTGACCCTCTGATCTGGACACAGACTGGATCTGGTGGCCACGGTGACCTCGGAACAAGAGAGAAACAGACAAATATTAGCGTAGATGCCATTCTTCTAATGATGTAGCAAGTACATAGGGTGTTATGGGAAGTGTTTCCGGTTCCGGTTCACCGGTTTACAGCCCTGAAAGACAGCGGAGACCAGGACAACTAGAGCCCCAGATACAGATCCCCTTAAAGACCTTTGTCTCAGAGGACCACCAGGACAAGACCACAGGAAACATGGATGTTCTGCACAATCTGACTTTGCTGCAGCCTGGAATTGAACTACTGGTTTCGTCTGGTCAGAGGAGAACTGGCCCCCCAACTGAGCCTGGTTTCTCCCAAGGTTTTTTTTCTCCATTCTGTCACCGATGGATTTTCTGTTCCTTGCTGCTGTCGCCTCTGGCTTGCTTAGTAGGGGTCACTTCATCTACAGCGATATCGTTGATTTGATTGCAAATAAATGCACAGACACTATTTAAACTGAACAGAGATGACATCACTGAATTCAATGATGAACTGCTTTTAATTATCATTTTGCATTATTGACACACTGTTCAGTTGTTTTGACGCAATGTATTTTGTTTAACCCTCCTGTTACCCTCAAATCTGGTAACACTTGTTACTTACTGGGGTCATTTTGACCCCAGTAATTTAAACCTCCAGAATGTGATTTTTTTTTTTTACTAAGGTTTGTGTCTCAGGTAATTTATGTCTTTGTTGACTACTTAAATAGCCTTTTAAGTTGACATCCACCCACCACCCCCCTCCCCACCCCTTATACATCCAGAATACCTATTGCACGACTATGGACACATTTACAAATCACCATAAAATCTTACTGATTGACCTAAAATTGGAAAAGTATATATATTTTTGGTGTTTTATTTGTTTTATAATATTTCTAAGTATAGATTTTTGTAATCTATAACATTTGAAAAGAAAAACTATTTATTTTATCAAGGATAGTAACAAGAGTTATCTTTGGGGTCAATTTGACCCCGGGAAAAACAAACACAATTTCAAACATTTTGAAGGATTTTATTTTAAACATTTAAATATTTATATTTAAACAGAACATCATCACAATCAAAACATCAGTAAGAAACACATAACAGTCCTTTTTTGTTATAAAGGATTGCAACATACATAATGTGTGGGGTCAATTTGACCCCAAGAAAAACGTCCTAGGTTACATATGTAACCATGGTTCCCCAAAAGGAATGAGACGCTGTGTCCGAAACGCTATGGGAATGCCCTTCAGCATGATCAGTTCTGAATAGTATGTGAAATCAGTCTCATGAATGGGCGTGACGTCATAGGCGGGTGACGTAGTGACCAGGAAGCTATAAAAGAACGTAAGGTGGAACGAGCGTCAGCTTCTAGGAATGAAACGAACTCTGGCAGGGATGCCGGGAGTATGGCTTTGAGCCATAAAAGACCACAAATAAGGCAAGAGAAAGAAGAGCTCCGAGTGGCTCGCAGATCTAAACCATAAAATGTCCTGTATAGACACACCTGACAAGAAGGCCTTGGAGGCTGCCCTACTTCGGTTCAAGTGAGTCTTGACTCTCAATGGTGTGGGGAGATCAGAGGACTCAAGGTTTTAAGATAGCATCCTGATCAACCACTTCTTCTGGCCGGAGGCCTCAGCCTCAGTGCACCGCAGAGGAAACATGTAACCAGAGGGCGTCTGCCCACTGAATGGCCACCAAGAGGGGCGCAGTAGACTGTAATGGTCATCACGTAGACCCTCAGGGTGGAGTGGGTCAAACCTGCAGAGAGAAGGGCCTGCAGGAACTCCAGAACTGTCCCAACTGGGCAAATAACTGTGTTGTGCTGGCAGTCTTCGCACCAGGAGGTGAAAGGTTTCCACCTCAAGGTGTACAGTTTCCTCATGGAGGGAGTTCTGGATGATCTCAGCAACCTCGGTTGAGAGACCAAAAGCTACAAGATGTGCCCCCTCGGGGGCATATTGCATTTTGTCCTTCCAGTGTCAGCATTCCAAAGGCTTGCTGTTGCTTCTCCTTTTGCCTTGTAAAATGAGCAACCCAATGTAGGCTTTCAAGTCAGTTACATCAAAGTCTTTCCAACCATTCCCATACACACGCCTACCGTCTAAGTTTGTCATTTCAAGTACATTCTTTTCAATTGATGGTGTGATGAAAAGATGAAATGCTGATTTTATATCTTGGACATGGCTGACAGTATATCTATTGGGCCCTGGAACCATTTTGATGACATTAGCAGCACAGAGTCTACCCTCTTGTTCAGGTGGTGAGCGGGACCATGATAACGTTCCATTTTTGGAAGGTAATGGGTTTGTGGGTGGTTGAGAGACAACAGGAGGGTCAACAATAGGAGTCTCATTCTCATCTGAGGAGGATGCTTCATAATCAGGGTCCTCAATATTATCATCTGTCTCAGACACATTCTCCTCTATGTCACTTTCACTTTCAAAAACCTGTGACAAAATCTCATTGGCAGAAAATCTTTGCTTAGATGTGATTTTCAAATGAGAGAGATGGAGAACATAGAAAGCACACAGAAATGGTTTAGAATGCTTCTGTTCATGCTTTTATAATGTTTGCTCCTCCCCTTTGTTTGGTAAACCATGAAAATTAGGTTTTCCCCTCCCCATGGCACAGGAAATATCAAAGTTCTCGCAAAAATTATGTTTTCCCCTCCCCATGGCATGGGAAACATCAAAGTTCTCATGAGAATTATGTCCAATGTCATGTGAACTACTTCAGATACGGTTATGTTAGGTTAGAGCCCTAAAAAAGAGGGAAGATTTTTTTTTTATATAATATTGAATATGTAAAATTGTTATGAAAATTATATAATTATAACATGTTATAGTGACCTCAATAAAACAATCAAAACAAATGTGTGTGAAATTTTTATATTTCTTATGTTTTATACAGCTAAAAGAGAGGAACACCGATGCTACAAAATGTGTACAGGACATTTAAAAAATACCTGCAGGTTAATTTTATGTTTACAGAGTTTTTCCCATTAAATTAGTAAAATTCATTAAATCTGAAGAAAAAAACTAAATTTTAATAATGTATTTACAGACGTTAAATATTGAATGTGGTCAAATTGACCCCAAAGTTAATAGGAGGGTTAAAGCACTATATAAATAAAGGTGACTTGACTTGACTGTATTTACGTTTAGCATTAGCCAGCACTTTTAAATTTGCCAAGATGTCAGGCACTCTGGCTCCCAGGAAACATTTGACTGTGGCCGCTGGTGTCACTATATTCACGTTCCGTACAATAGAATTGCCAATAACTAGAAAACTTTCATCAGGTTTCTCAGTGGGTGCATCACTGAGTTGGGAGAACCTGTTTAATGTTTTGATCGGAACAGAAGAGCAGTGTTTTGACCCACGACTATGCTGACTCACTGTCACCCAGTTGCTCTGCTGCAGCAGCTCTGTTGCCGGAACTGAACAATGTAAAGGAATCCCTGAGCTAGACGCATCCAAAGCCGTATCTAAAGCCCTAACATTCTTACTGTCCTCAATTAAAGTTTGGATACGTGTCTCTAATTCTGAAATCTTCTCTGTCAGCTTAACTATTTCCCTGCATTTATCACATGTGAATCCCTCATCTGCGACAGAGATAGATAAACTGTACATTTGGCAAGAGGTGCAAATAACAATAGCAGGAGAAGCCATTACTCACCGTGTTTGATTAAATATTTTTACCACAGTTGTTTGATGAACTGGAGCGAGAGAGAGGAGAGGAAAAATGAAAACAGCGATAGGTTCAAATGAAAATGCTAATGACAAGCTAACGAGTGCTAACGCTATGCAGGTGCACTGCACACACGGATATAAAATAAAAGTGAACGATCAAAATTAATCTGATAAGATTGATAGATAATATCAGAAATATGGTGTGAATTAAGTTATATTTTATCAATTTAAACAACTGAGAGTGATAGTAAGATAAAGATTGTAGAGATAAAACAGCTACACAGAGCTATGATCAGCTGCAGCAAGGCAGCCTTCTACAGCTAGTTAACAAGAACACTTGTAAATAATAATAATGATATGTTGACAACTTTCTGTTAGCCAAACTGTAGTATTCACCTGAATTGTACTACAGAAAGACTGACTTGCAATTGACTTGTTATATAGTAATGCAGTGGTGCCAGTTTATAAAAAGGCACCACATAGGCAATGGTATCTTGCTACTGGGGTGGCACTGTTCAACATTTTCACGGTTCGGTTTGTTTCACGGTTTTGGAGTCATGGTTTTCGGTACAGTTCTGTATGTGCTATGTTTATGGAAAAACTATACTTTCTAATAAAAAAAGAAGAATATTCTATCCAACTACAAGCAGCAGCACACATAAATACAATAGAGTAAAGATTCAAACAACATTTTTTTTTTTTTTTTGGCAGGTCTAGCATAAGTTTTTAGGTACAGAAATCAAATCAAATGTAAAACAGCATTGCATATTGAACTATATAAATTAAAGATAATTCTTTATTAAAGTTATAAAAGCTCTTTAATCAAGAGCAGTGAGTGATTTCTTTGTTGTTGCTGTTTCTATTAATATAAAGACTTTAAGAGAATACACTGATACAGTGGCCTGCGTTCAGCCGGCTATGTCTGCTGTAGGATACTTACCAAGACGGACATTTTGACATAATCTTTGTCTGAATTTGTCCATTTAAACACAATACTTCAGAGAGATCTTATATTTGCGCATGTTCTGAGGCGCGGGTTTGAGCGCTTCGGATGAGCGCATGCACTCATCTGTGCGCGCGCGCTTTCAGCACCCGGATGATGACAGAATAAATGACTGCTCATATTCCAGCATAAGTCGTTCACATTGATCAAGAGTGAATGGTTTGTCCAGGTTTTTTTTATTTTTTCCTCATCGCTATTGTTGTAGTGTCTGTGAACCCAGAATGCGCATCCATCAACAGAAACATATATAAACGGCTATTTATAGCAAACCATATTACAGATGCTTTGGATTTAAGTTGAACCGCGGTCCCAGCGCGTACCGAACCGTGTGTGGTGAACTGAATGGTACTGGTTTTTTTCAGCGAACCGTGCCACCCCTACTTGCTACACATTCACACTCAGGGCTACGCCCCCCTGAGGATTAAATTATATAATCGCCCCTGCTATAAGATGTATGAGTCAGGTTAGGCCATAGAAAATATCATTAACCTGATATAAAAACAATTGAAGTCTAAAGATGCCCTCACTAATTTAATAAAACAAACAAGTGTGTGTATGTGTTTTTCCACTTAAATAGGCCCTTTGTTCAGTTAAATAACATTTTGTTGAAAAACAAGTTAACTCAGATATCATCAGTGCCTAAAGTCAATAAGACAGAAGGTCTGAGTGCTCTCAGGTAGGCAAAACACTTTTATCTTCATAAAGATAAGACTAAGCAATAAGGAGAAGTAGTACAGACATAGAGCTGCACATTGAAAAAAGTACCAAATAACCATTAAATCTCATTTATACACAAGTATAAATATAGTCTTCAGCAAAAACATAACAGGGACAGTGATTCGAAGGAGCGGGAATGGAGAGAGACAAAGAAGTACAAAGGATAAAGCTAGAAAAGTTAAAGACGGTGGCTTCTATGGAGGCATATTACCAGGGTTTTGATCCTGTAGCTTATCTGCACTATAACTACACTCCACCTCGAGCAGATTTTGAGGGAAGAAGTAGCATTGTGCCATGGAAACTCAGCTGTCTGCACAAAGCCTTTACTGAAGGTGAGCATACATGTGTGTAAGTGAGAGCACCTAGATTTGTATTTTCTGAAGGAAATGACAGTGGTTGCAAAATATGCAAAATAATAATGCTGTCATGACACTTGTTTTACTTGATTGTATTTGAGAACAGAAACAGTATAGGATGTGGAGATTTTACTTATAGAAAAATGTGAGAAAACGCCACACTCAGTGGTAGATATAAAATTAAATAAAAAATTAATAAATAATTGAATGAATGAATGAACAAACAAATGAAAAAAGGTTACTGGTGGAGGCAGGTAAGGTGAGGTCAGGCCAGCTCCAACACAACTTCTGGTCTGGGGTGTGCTGCTTTCCTGAAACTGGTGTCACATATGTTGCTGCAGGATCTACAGTTGTAAATATTCAGCCTAAAGAGGCTGGTAAAAACATCAACATAATAGACTCGTAAATCTGACATGTGATATTGTAATGCTGACACTGTAGTCAGTTTGTACTTATTTTGACACATAGTTGCATGGATACATGATAATGTAAAACCAAACACAAATGGTTTCAGCTTGCAGTGCCATTGTAGAAAATATTCAAGAACTGCTGTGTAGTATTCTGCAGTGGTGGACGAAGTACACAAATCAAGTACTTGAGTAAAAGTACAGATAAGTATAATAAAATATTATTCCAGTAAAAGCACTCCTTTTTAAATTTTACTTGAGTGAAAGTACAAACGTAGTTTTTTTTTTAATGTACTTTAAAAGTACTGATAGATTTATTTTGCAACTTTATATAGGCTACTTAATTTAATGTTAAATTAGCACATATTTTTTATAACCCTACCTACCGCTCAAAATACCTGGGATTTACCCAAAATGAGCACTATATGGAGTCAAGATATATATTTAATATATATTTATATGGCCTATGTTGATGAGAGTGATGTAGTAATGTTCACTGTGAAGGTAACATTGTGATGTACTTGAGAGAAAACAGATTTGATCATCTGATTTTTACCAGTAAGAAAAAAGTGTTTTCAAGTTTGTTGTTTTGCTGAACATCACAGTGAAATATGACATGAGCATAAAGCCTGAAGTTAGTAAGAACATTTTAAGGAAAATATAATTATATTTCCGCAATGATTTTTTTTCTTCTTAAACCTTTACTGTGGTGTAAAATCACCCCGGCCAAATGCCCCCAGAGTGCATCACTTCCCACTTTGAAAATTACTGTAGTTACCATGTTCTGAACACCACATTCTTTCTTTTTTTTTCCCCAGATGTAATCTATCTAGGTGGTTGAATAAAAATATTTGGACTTTATATCTAAAAAAATTACCTAAACTAAGCACCAGCAAGCTTGTTAGCTAGACAGTTAGCATAAGCTAACGATATTTACTTATTTTCAGTATGGTTATGAAGAGACATTCATATCGGTCTACTTGGCTAGTTAATCCAAACAATATAAAAATGTATACTGTTTATAAACAATATAAAAACAGACATACGTAGCATTTTAATTAACCTTTTCACGTTAGGTCAGCGGGGAATTTGAATGTGCATGACTTATTTTATTTAATCTGTGTTATTTTGATGTTTACTTTTTTTTTACCTCCCTGATGAAAAAAACAGCATATGCAGGTCCTTTGCTGGTTTATGCTGGTCATGTTCTGGCAAAGGACATGAGGTCAAAACATACCTAACCAACACGACACTGATGTTGATGTGTCTGCATTCAAGTATTTCAGTGGGCTTAAATAGATCACCCTTTACAGCAGATTTATTTCACAAACAACTGACAGTTTTGACCTAAATGTGATTTTCAGTTACTAAATTAGTCCTAAAAATTTTTTTTTGTTAATTAGTCCTAAAATTTGACATCGGTAACTTAATTTTAGCAGCATCAGATAAGATCTCCCGGTTCTTACTTGTGAATTCAGTTCACTGGAAACCTTATCACTAAAAGCTTTCTTTTGAATCAGTGAGTTGTTCGACTCGAGAACATCTGCAGTCAGATCATTATAATTCATTAATGAATCGTTTGGTGTGATTTGAGAACCGATTTAAAAGGTTCATTAGAAAGAATCAGTTCATCCTTGAATCTGACACCGCTTCTGTGTGTTGGAGCACATGATATAATAAGGAGTAACGATATGTTTTATGAAATGTAGTGAAGTAAAAAGTATGACCTTATGATTTGGAATGTAGTGAAGTAAAAGTAAAAGTTACTCAAAATAAAACTACTCCATTAAAGTGCATATGCTTGAAAAATTACAGTAACGAAGTAAAGCTACTCCGTTACTGTCCATCGTTGGTATTCTGGTCATTTGATCTCAACATGTGGGGTCCCACTCTGATTAAAGCAGCTTTTAAAGAAGAAATAAAAACTGAAAGATCATCCGTTGCCATTAGTTTTTATAGTTATGCTGGTGATGTGCATATGCTGTCTTTTTGTCCAGGTGCCTCAAGTATAAAGTATTTGAATGCTGTCTGTGACAATAAGCTAAATCAAGTGACTAAAAACTTAATTTTAAAATATTACCATATTTTAGAAACAAATATATAAAAAAAAAGGGAAACAAAATCTTGATCTGTTAAATATTTGTTATCAGGGAAGTTTTATTATTAGGGGCCAAGCAAAAAAGCTGCATAGCCAGCTGTGTAGCTGCATAACAAAATTATTTCCCCCGCTCCCAACGATTCCTTGGCTCAAGAGTACTCGAGTGGATCCTGTGACGTTATTTTCCATCACACGAATTTACTTGCAATTTAGATTTTTTTTCCCCTTCGTGGTTGTAGCCCCTGTTGTATCTGTATGTTCTCTTTATTATTATTATGGGCCAAGCCCAAAGGCCTGTAGCCCCTACTGAATCTGTATGTGTTATTTCTTCTTCTTCATGTCCAATGGGAGTCTAAGGCAGCCCTATAAATGCAACATAGGAAAATGGTGAAAATAGGCACACTTGTAGTGGTGGACATGAATAGTGATCGAACTAACTTTGGAGTCTTTAGTACCAACTCTATAGCACCACCACCAGTTCAAAAATGCAACATTGAAATTGTAATAACTCTCAAACCCACAATTCAAGAGAAATGAAATTTTGTATACCTGATTGATATATTCATGCTGACCACTTGCAATATCTTACATTAAGACTACACCCATTACAGTAGCAGTCATTTTGAGAAGTACAGTATTCTCTTTTTTCTTTTTTTAATTTTTTTGCTACCCTTCCTTGAAAACTGATCAAATTCTTCCCAAAATTGGCTCAGATAAATCTATGGACTGAGCTGCACAGATATGACTGAATAGATTTATTATCATAATTTTTTTTCATCTTTGTTCAAAATGTATTTTGTTGTGAACAAGGACTACCCAAAATGTGCTTAAAGGATGTATCTTGGCCAAACTTTGATCAATTGAAGCAAAACTTTGTACACTTCATAAACACCATGAACTTGAGGATATATGCCAAAATTGGGAACAGTGCCACCTATGGATTGCCACAAACAAAAATGGCTATTTTTGTTAATAACTTTTGAACAGTCAGTCAGAAAATTATAATCTTGGTGTCTGTGGATTCCTCTGGTCAAGCCAAATATTAGGATATTTTATGATTACGATTTTACCAGAATTGACTGAACCATGTGTCCGCCATTTTGAAATAGAACATAGATTGCAATATATTTTGAACAATTTGACATATCTGCACAATGATTGGTAGGGATCATCATGTACTTTAGGTACCTCAGAAGTTTGAAGACAGTTCCACCTAGTGTTCCAGAGATATAACAATTCTTGCGAAAACACAATTCAGTTATTTTTATGTAATTTAATTCACTGGGTTATGCTGATTCTGACAATGTGTCATTTGTCATTTTCCATCAGTGTGCTTGCCATACTTAAGTAAATTATTATTATTATTATTATTATTATCATTAAGTTGGCTTGAAAAAGCCAACTTACTGATCTACTATTTAATCTTATTATTATTATGTTGGCTTGGCAACAAGCCAACATACTGTTATGCTATTTAAACTTCTCCTTCTTCTTCTTCTTCTTCTTCTTATTATTTTTCTGAGACTAAAAATTCCAAACGTATCTCCTCCTAGGGCTTTAAAGCCACAAGCCCCAAACTCGGCAGACACCTGCGGGATAGAGCGGTGGTGTGTGCTATATCTTTTCAGACTGACCAGATTTAAAGTTTTTTTTTAATTAATTTTTTAATGTAAAAATACATTACCCATAGACTTACATTGTCTGAGAAAAATTGCGCCCCTACAGTTGCAATACCCGGGAGAGATTAAGGGGAGGAGTCGGGTTTCGTTTCACTTTTAAACCGGTTAAAAATACAAGTAAATAATACAATTTCCCTCAAACTGACAAGCTAAACCAACATATCTGATTAGTACAGGGGTCAGGGCTCATTAATAATTGATTTCTGGGCAGAGAGCAGTCAGAAAGACGAGAGAAGAATCACGGCTGGTCAGCTGAGGCATTGTCTTCACGGAGCTCACAACGAGCGAATTTATTCTTATTTAAGACCTTTTTAAATTAAATTATATCGGCGATTGCACGAAATCTACCCGTTAGAACACACCAAGAGCTAAATTCAGATGTTTCTGAACTGTTTAAAGTAATAACATGATACTCGCGGCAGCCAACTGGCCGCGAGCTCGCGATGTATTCTCTGAACACTTCAAGTCCACATAGAGAATTTACAGCCTTTCACATTAAAACACTGCAGAGAAACGGCACAAAACAATTAGAAGAATATATTATACACATGAAAATGAGTGTTTATGTGTGCTTGTGAGATTTTCTCTGTCAGACTGAAAGTCACATAGATTGATCGGCGCTGCACAACATGGTAAGTCATTTATATATTTTTTTAATAGCTTCTTAAAATACAATATTACTCCGAATGCACACAATCCACCCATTAGAACACAAGAGCAAAATCCAGGGTTTTTTGAGCCGTGTATGTGTGCAAAATGCAATATTTGACATCGCGAAGGGAAAAAAAGTCACATGACAGCCGCGTTTCGGGGCGAGATCGGACAAATAAATACACATTTCATTCACACTGACAAGCTAAACCAACATATGTTATTATTACCGGGTCAGATCTCATTAATAAATAAATAGCATAACAGTATGTTGGCTTTGCCAAGCCAACATAATTATGTCTCTGGCCAAAGAACAGAGAGAAAGACGAGAGAGAAATGAGCGCTTCATCAGCCAGCCCAGTTATCACTACGAGCTCAGAATAAAAGCATTTGGATATTTTTTAAGAGCTTCCAAAAATAATATCACAGCGAATGCACTAATCCACGCATTAGAACACAACAAGAGCAGATTTCAGGTGTTTTTGAGCTGTTTATGTGTGCAAAATGAAATATAATTTGACAGCGTGATACAGCTTATGAATACTGGAAGGAAAAAAAGTCACGACAGCCTTTTAAAACCCTCTGGAGTCGATTAACGCATATACGCGTTTTGAGTCATTTTCTCCTGATATACCCCAAAATTACTTAAATTACACCTTCAGTTTTAATCGTACAGATAAGAGCAATACATCAATCGAATCTGTAAAGGGTCTACTTTTTTTGGATACAAACATAATAACAACAAAACTTTGTGCACTTATAAAATAAAGATAACAAACAAGGTGTGCTGTCTGCAGCCTTTGTCTGCGCTGATCTTCATTTACAAACACGTCATTAAAATGAACTGTACCTCCATGAATCCTCAACGAAGAGACATGAGAGATATATCTATAGAAAGCTTGACATGTCTACTTTTAAACTAAACAAGTGCTGCCGAACAAATATTCTGTGATAAAGTAATCCATATCAAAACAACGCGATGTCCTTTTTTCACGTCTCCCTTCATTATATCTAATGTGTATGGAAGGCCAAGAGGGTCAAATACACGTGAATTTTAACGCGTCAACAACACGTTAAATACGTGTATTTCACGCGTAGACAACACGTATTTAACTCGTGTTGTTTACACGTGAAAAATCAGCGCGTATTTAACGTGTATTTCACATGTTAAATACACGTTAAATACACGTGAAGTGCATTAAAAATCAGTTTGAACGGGTCAATGTCATTGGCTGCTGAAGACTTGGGTCAAACCACTTCTGTGAGCTTAGATGGGTGTACCATTCATAGACAGGCAACCACCATTTAACATGCTATAGATCAGCTTATTCAGCCTTATTATTTAGTCTTTTTTCTTTTCTTTTTTTTGTATAGCCTATAGAAATAATATATTTAAGTTTCAGTTTTATGAAATATGTATTTTTTAATAAATATAAATTAAAATTTTGTGGTGATAGTATAAAGTTTATAAAAGGTACAGTATTTTGTAATGAAACAGGACTTTTTGTTTAGCTCTTGACTCGGCGAAGTATACTATATATAGTGTCCCTTCTTTAATTTTCAGTACTGTGTGATAACTTAAATATGTTGTCAGTACTATTAAAATAAGATCAAATTGAATGGTATTTAGGAGATTATAGTTTTTGCATGACTTATTTCGCATTCAGCTAGACAACCCTGTCCTTGCTGTTATCATAGCCTATGCTTTTTATTAAAAAGGAAAACAGCAAGGGACCATGGAAAACGACTGTTGCAGGTGTTTTTTTTTATGGTATTATTATTATTTTTTTTTGCAGTGGGGCAACTCAAGAATGTTGGGCACACAAGTACTGTGGCTCTTTTGCCCCATAGCCAAGATGGCCAAGCCAACATCAAAGTTAGTTCACTAACTTTTAATTCTAGTTTTTTTTTTTAAACTCAAGAATGTTGGGCACACAAGTACTGTGGCTCTTTTGCCCCATGGCCAAGATGGCCAAGCCAACATCAAAGTTAGTTCACTAACTTTTAATTCTAGTTTTTATTATTTTTATTATTATTTTTCTGAGACTAAAAAAATTCAAAACGTATCTCCTTCTAGGGCTTTAAAGCCACTAGCCCCAAACTCGGCAGACACCTGCGGGATAGAGCGGTGGTGTGTGCTATATCTTTTCAGAGTGATTAGACTTAAAGTTTTTTTTTTATTAATTTTTAAATGTTAATACATTACCCATAGACTTACATTGTCTGAGAAAAAGTGCGCCCCTACAGTTGCAATACCCGTTCTAAGGTTTAATTTCACTTTTAAATCTGTCAAAAATACCAGAAATAATACAATTTCCCCCAAACTGACAAGCTAAACCAACATATCTGATTATTACAGGGGTCAGGGCTCATTAATAATTGATTTCTGGGCAGAGAGCAGTCAGAAAGACGAGAGAAGAATCACGGCTGTTCAGCTCAGGCATTGTCTCCACGGAGCTCACAACGAGCGAATTTATTCTTATTTAAGACCTTTTTAAATTAAATTATATCAGCGATTGCACGCAATCTACCTGTTAGAACACACCAAGAGCTAAATTCAGATGTTTCTGAACTGTTTAAAGTAATAACAGGATATATTCGCGGCAGCCAACTGGCCGCGAGCCCGCGATGTATTTCTCTGAACACTTGAAGTCCACATAGAGAATTTACAGCCTTTCACATTAAAACACTCCAGCGAAACGGCACAAAACAATTAGAAGAATATATTATACACATGGAAATGAGTGTTTATATGTGCTTGTGAGATTTTCTCTGTCAGGCTGAAAGTCACATAGATTGATCGGCACTGCACAACATGGTAAAGTCATTTATATATATTTTTAAGAGCTTCTTAAAATACAATATTACTCCGAATGCACACAATCCACCCATTAGAACACAACAAGAGCAAAATCCAGGGTTTTTTGAGCCGTGTATGTGTGCAAAATGCAATATTTGACATCGCGAAGGAAAAAAAAAGTCACATGACAGCCGCGTTTTCGTGGCGAGATCGGACAAATAAATACACATTTCATTCACACTGACAAGCTAAACCAACATATGTTATTATTACCGGGTCAGATCTCATTAATAAATTATGTCTCTGGCCAAAGAACTGAGAGAAAGACGAGAGAGAAATGAGCGCTTCATCAGCAGCCCAGTTATCACTACGAGCTCAGAATAAAAGCATTTTTATATTTTTTAAGAGCTTCCAAAAATAATATCACAGCGAAAGCACTAATCCACCCATTAGAACACAACAAGAGCAGATTTCAGGTGTTTTTGAGCTGTTTATGTGTGCAAATTGAAATATAATTTGACAGCGTGATACAGGTTATGAATACTGGAAGGAAAAAAAGTCACGACAGCCTTTTAAAACCCTCTGGAGTCGATTAACGCATATACGCGTTTTGAGTCATTTTCTCCTGATATACCCGAAAATTACTTAAATTACACCTTCAGTTTTAATCGTACAGATAAGAGCAATACATCAATCGAATCTGTAAAGGGTCTACTTTTTTTGGATACAAACATAATAACAACAAAACTTTGTGCACTTATAAAATAAAGATAACAAACAAGGTGTGCTGTCTGCAGCCTTTGTCTGCGCTGATCTTCATTTACAAACACGTCATTAAAATGAACTGTACCTCCATGAATCCTCAACGAAGAGACATGAGAGATATATCTATAGAAAGCTTGACATGTCTACTTTTAAACTAAACAAGTGCTGCCGAACAAATATTCTGTGATAAAGTAATCTATATCAAAACAACGCGATGTCCTTTTTTCACGTCTCCCTTCATTATATCTAATGTGTATGGAAGGCCAAGAGGGTCAAATACACGTGAATTTTAACGCGTCAACAACACGTTAAATACGTGTATTTCACGCGTAGACAACACGTATTTAACTCGTGTTGTTTACACGTGAAAAATCAGCGCGCATTTAACGTGTATTTCACATGTTAAATACACGTTAAATACACGTGAAGTGCATTAAAAATCAGTTTGAACGGGTCAATATCATTGGCTGCTGAAGACTTGGGTCAAACCACTTCTGTGAGCTTAGATGGGTGTACCATTCATAGACAGGCAACCACCATTTAACATGCTATAGATCAGCTTATTCAGCCTTATTATTTAGTCTTTTTTCTTTTCTTTTTTTTGTATAGCCTATAGAAATAATATATTTAAGTTTCAGTTTTATGAAATATGTATTTTTTAATAAATATAAATTAAAATTTTGTGGTGATAGTATAAAGTTTATAAAAGGTACAGTATTTTGTAATGAAACAGGACTTTTTGTTTAGCTCTTGACTCGGCGAAGTATACTATATATAGTGTCCCTTCTTTAATTTTTCAGTACTGTGTGATAACTTAAATATGTTGTCAGTACTATTAAAATAAGATCAAATTGAATGGTATTTAGGAGATTATAGTTTTTGCATGACTTATTTCGCATTCAGCTAGACAACCCTGTCCTTGCTGTTATCATTGCCTATGCTTTTTATTAAAAAGGAAAACAGCAAGGGACCATGGAAAACGACTGTTGCAGGTGTTTTTTTTTATGGTATTATTTTTTTTTTTTTTTGCAGTGGGGCAACTCAAGAATGTTGGGCACACAAGTACTGTGGCTCTTTTGCCCCATAGCCAAGATGGCCAAGCCAACATCAAAGTTAGTTCACTAACTTTTAATTCTAGTTTTTTTTGAAACTCAAGAATGTTGGGCACACAAGTACTGTGGCTCTTTTGCCCCATGGCCAAGATGGCCAAGCCAACATCAAAGTTAGTTCACTAACTTTTAATTCTAGTTTTTATTATTTTTATTATTATTTTTCTGAGACTAAAAAAATTCAAAACGTATCTCCTCCTAGGGCTTTAAAGCCACTAGCCCCAAACTCGGCAGACACCTGCGGGATAGAGCGGTGGTGTGTGCTATATCTTTTCAGAGTGATTAGACTTAAAGTTTTTTTTTATTATTAATTTTTAAATGTTAATACTTTACCCATAGACTTACATTGTCTGAGAAAAAGTGCGCCCCTACAGTTGCAATACCCGTTCTAAGGTTTAATTTCACTTTTAAATCGGTCAAAAATACCAGAAATAATACAATTTCCCCCAAACTGACAAGCTAAACCAACATATCTGATTATTACAGGGGTCAGGGCTCATTAATAATTGATTTCTGGGCAGAGAGCAGTCAGAAAGACGAGAGAAGAATCACGGCTGTTCAGCTCAGGCATTGTCTCCACGGAGCTCACAACGAGCGAATTTATTCTTATTTAAGACCTTTTTAAATTAAATTATATCAGCGATTGCACGCAATCTACCTGTTAGAACACACCAAGAGCTAAATTCAGATGTTTCTGAACTGTTTAAAGTAATAACAGGATATATTCGCGGCAGCCAACTGGCCGCGAGCCCGCGATGTATTTCTCTGAACACTTGAAGTCCACATAGAAAATTTACAGCCTTTCACATTAAAACACTCCAGCGAAACGGCACACAACAATTAGAAGAATATATTATACACATGGAAATGAGTGTTTATATGTGCTTGTGAGATTTTCTCTGTCAGGCTGAAAGTCACATAGATTGATCGGCACTGCACAACATGGTAAAGTCATTTATATATATTTTTAAGAGCTTCTTAAAATACAATATTACTCCGAATGCACACAATCCACCCATTAGAACACAACAAGAGCAAAATCCAGGGTTTTTTGAGCCGTGTATGTGTGCAAAATGCAATATTTGACATCGCGAAGGAAAAAAAAAGTCACATGACTGCCGCGTTTTCGTGGCGAGATCGGACAAATAAATACACATTTCATTCACACTGACAAGCTAAACCAACATATGTTATTATTACCGGGTCAGATCTCATTAATAAATTATGTCTCTGGCCAAAGAACTGAGAGAAAGACGAGAGAGAAATGAGCGCTTCATCAGCAGCCCAGTTATCACTACGAGCTCAGAATAAAAGCATTTTTATATTTTTTAAGAGCTTCCAAAAATAATATCACAGCGAAAGCACTAATCCACCCATTAGAACACAACAAGAGCAGATTTCAGGTGTTTTTGAGCTGTTTATGTGTGCAAATTGAAATATAATTTGACAGCGTGATACAGGTTATGAATACTGGAAGGAAAAAAAGTCACGACAGCCTTTTAAAACCCTCTGGAGTCGATTAACGCATATACGCGTTTTGAGTCATTTTCTCCTGATATACCCGAAAATTACTTAAATTACACCTTCAGTTTTAATCATACAGATAAGAGCAATACATCAATCGAATCTGTAAAGGGTCTACTTTTTTTGGATACAAACATAATAACAACAAAACTTTGTGCACTTATAAAATAAAGATAACAAAACAAGGTGTGCTGTCTGCAGCCTTTGTCTGCGCTGATCTTCATTTACAAAACACGTCATTAAAATGATCTGTAACTCCATGAATACTCAACGAAGAGACATGAGAGATATATCTATAGAAAGCTTGACATGTCTACTTTTAAACTAAACAAGTGCTGCCGAACAAATATTCTGTGATAAAGTAATCCATATCAAAACAACGCGATGTCCTTTTTCACGTCTCCCTTCATTATATCTAATGTGTGTGGAAGGCCAAGAGGGTCAAATACACGTGAATTTTAACGCGTCAACAACACGTTAAATACGTGTATTTCACGCGTAGAAAACACATATTTAACGAGTTAAATACGTGTTGTTTACACGTGAAAAATCAGCGCGTATTTAACGTGTATTTCACATGTTAAATACACGTTAAATACACCTGAAGTAGGAATTAAAAATCAGTTTTAACGGGTCAATGTCATTGGCTGCTGAGGACTTGGGTCAAACCACTTCTGTGAGCTTAGAGGGGTGTACCATTCATAGACAGGCAACCACCATTTAACATGCTATAGATCAGCTTATTCAGCCTTATTATTTAGTCTTTTTTCTTTTCTTTTTTGTATAGCCTATAGAAATAATATATTTAAGTTTCAGTTTTATGAAATATTTATTTTTTAATAAATATAAATAAAAATTTTGTGGTGATAATATAAAGCTTATAAAGTTTTGTTTAGCTCTTGTTTAGTTCTAGTGTCCCTTCTTTAATTTTTCAGTACTGTGTGATAACTTAAAATATGTTGTCAGTACTATTAAAATAAGATCAAATTGAATGGTATTTAGGAGATTATAGTTTTTGCATGACTTATTTCGCATTCAGCTAGACAACCCTGTCCTAGCTGTTATCATAGCCTAGGCTTTTTATTAAAAAGGAAAACAGCAAGGGACCATGGAAAACGACTGTTGCAGGTGTATTTTTTATGGTATTAATATTTTTTTTTTTGCAACGGGGCAACTCAAGAATGTTGGGCACACAAGTACTGTGGCTCTTTTGCCCCATGGCCAAGATGGCCAAGCCAACATCAAAGTTAGTTCACTAACTTTTAATTCTAGTTAGTGGTGCTTGCTGGAGGCAAGGCATCACTATTATTATCTCACATACTTATTTAGTGGTGCTTGCCGGAGGCAAGGCATCACTATTATTATCTCACATACCTATTAGTGGTGCTTGCCGGAGGCAAAGCATCACTATTATTATCTCACATACTTATTAGTGGTGCTTGCCGGAGGCAAGGCATCACTATTATTATCTCACATACTTATTAGTGGTGCTTGCCGGAGGCAAAGCATCACTATTATTATCTCACATACTTATTAGTGGTGCTTGCCGGGGGCAAAGCATCACTATTATTATCTCACATACTTATTAGTGGTGCTTGCCGGAGGCAAGGCATCACTATTATTATCTCACATACTTATTATTATTCTTACTTCTTCCGTACAAATTTCGGCGCGTAACTTGTCCCGCAGTTTTCGTCACAGACCAACGAAACAGGCGTCAAATCGTGCGGCCTATACGGGAATGGTGTGCTATGACTTTTATAAGCGACACAGACCAACGAAACAGGCGTCAAATCATGCGGCCTATACGGGAATGGTGTGCTATGACTTTTATAAGCGATCGGGCGTACGATGTTCGTACACCGGGCGAAATATCGGGCGAAAAATCCCATAGACAATGCATTACGGCCAACTTTGACGGATCGTAGCTCCGAGAGAGAATTTCGCAGAAACACGTGAATCACCACATTTGAAGAGGCTATCAGGCTGTGCGAGAACATACCTCGCAGAGGGGTACAAGTTGTTCCCCTGGGGGGCTAGAGACCCCCAAAGTTGCCCCATAGACATACTATGGTGCGAGATCGCTCCCATGAAACACTGTGTTTTTCCTACTATGGGAAATTACATAGGGATTTTGTATTGAACATAACTCTGCATCACAGTGTCATAGAGACAAGGGGGTGGGCTCATTTCAATCAGGCAACCAATCAGACTCTCAGGATCATTATGAAGCTATCAAGCCACGCCCTAGCAACCATAGAGAGCACCATAGCAACAAGATCCATAGACTTCCATTGAAAAAGATCAAATCAATAACTTTGGATAGAACTGTCATATAAATATGAGGGTGGGCTCGTTTGACTCGGGGCAGCAAATGGCCAATCACGAGTCACCTTCAGCACTTCATAGCCACGCCCTAGCAACCATTTGGAGCTCCCTAGCGACCCAAAGCATAGAGAGATATCTTCAAATCTGAATATCATAAAGGCATGGGGGTTGGTTTATATCATCCATACTAGCAAGCAGACTTCGGAGTATCATCATTGGCAGCTGCCAGGCCACTCCCTAGCAACCAAACACAGTACCCTAGCAACCGTTTTGCAAGATCTATATCTCCACATCAGTACATCGTAGAGGCATGGGGGTTGGTTTATATTGGCAAGCAGCCTTTGGAGTATCATCATTGGCAGCTGCTAGGCCACTCCATAGCAACCAAATAGAGTAGCCTAGCAACCAATTCGTAAGTCTTATATCTTTTCAACAGAAAATCGTATTGACATGGCGGTAGGCTCGTTTGACTCATGCTAGTAAACAGGAAATCCAGCATGCTAGTCATGCTAGAAGTTAATAGCTACATGCTAATATCGATTAGCTAAGTGCTCAAATGGGCTAAGAACTCTATATTAACTACATAGTTACCATCTGTGTCAACTACCAACCACCAAGTAACATCATAACAACCACCCCGGTTACCATAGCAACTGCCTAGCAACCACCCAGGTTACCATAGCAACCGCCTAGCAACCACCAAGAGCACCCTAGCAACACCTTAGCAACCACCAAAATTATCCTAGCAACTGCCTAGCAACCACCCAGGTTACCCTAGCAACCACATAGCAACACCCTAGCAACCACCCTGATTACCCTAGCAACCACCATGGGTACCTTAGCAACGGCCCTAGCAACCATCATGGGGACCCTAGCAACCAACCTAGCAACCACCCCAGGTACCCTAGCAACCACATAGCAATACCCTAGCAACCACCCCGATTACCCTAGCAACCACCCTGGGTACCCTAGCAACGGCCCTAGCAACCATCATGCGGACCCTAGCAACAGCCCTAGCAACCACCCGGGGTACCCTAGCAACCACATAGCAACACCCTAGCAACCACCCCGATTACCTTAGCAACCACACTGGGACCCTAGCAACTGACCTAGCAACCACTCCAGGTACCCTAGCAACCACATAGCAACACCCTAGCAACCACCCCGATTACCCTAGCAACCACCCGGGGTACCCTAGCAACCACATAGCAACACCCTAGCAACCACCCCAATTACCTTAGCAACCACACTGGGTAACCCAGCAACAACCCTAGTAACCACCCAGAGTACCTTAGCAAACCACATTGGTTACCCTAGCAATGGCCCTGGCAACCACACTAGGTACCCTAGCAACCACCCTAGGTACCCTAGCAATGGCCCCAGCAACCACACCTTAGCAACAGAGGGGCGAGATTTGCCACTGCAAGCACCACTCACATTTTCTTCAGGAAATGTACATTCTAGTTATTATTATAGATCAGTACAAATTTCGGCGCGTAACTAGTCCCGCAGTTTTTGTCACAGACCAACGAAACAGGTGTCAAATCGTGCGACCTATCCGGGAATGGTGTGCTATGACTTTTATAAGCGATCGGGCGTACGATGTTCGTCCGGCGGGTGAAAAATCGGGCGACAAATCCCATAGACAATGCATTGGGGCCAACTTTGACGGATCGTAGCTACGAGAGAGAATTTCGCAGAAACACGTGAATCACCACATTTGGAGAGGCAGTCAGGCTGTGCGAGAACATACCCCGCATTGGGGTATAAGTTGTACCCCTGGGGCGCAAGAGCCCCCCAAATTTGCCCCTAATACAAAGTATAGGGAGGGCTACTATGGGAAATTACATAGGGATTTTGTATTGAACATAACTCAGGATCACAGTGTCATAGAGACAACGGGGTGAACTCATTTGAATCAGGCAACCAATATGTCTCTCAGGATCACTGTGAATCTATCAAGACACGCCCTAGCAACCAGAGAGAGCGCCATAGCAACAAGCTCCATAGACTTCCATTGAAAAAGATAAAATGAATAACTTTGGATAGAAGTGTCATAGAAACATGAGGGTGGGCTCGTTTGACTCGGGGCAGTAAATGGCCAATCACAAATCACCTTCAACACTTAATAGCCACGCTCTAGCAACCATTAAGAGCTACCTATCAACCTAAATCCAAAGATAGATATCTTAACATCTGAAAGACATAGAAGCATGGGGGTTGGTTTATATTGTCAAGCAGCCTTTGAAGTATCAGCATTGGCAGCTGCAAGGCCACTCCCTAGCAACCAACCAGAGTACCCTAGCAACCGTTTTGCATGACCTATATCTCTGCATCAGAACATCGTACAGACATGGCGGTTGGTTTTTTTGACTCATGCTAGCACACTGGACTTCCAACATGCTAGTCATGCTAGCAGTGATTAGCTACATGCTAATAGTGATTAGCTAAGTGCTCAAATGGGCTAAGAACTCTATAAAAACTACATAGTGACCATCTGTGACAACTAGCAACCACCTAGTAACATCATAGCAACCACCCAGGATACCATAGCAACTGCCTAGTAACCAGCCAAAACACCCTAGCAACCGCCTAGCAACACCTTAGCAACCACCCCAAGTACCTTAGCAGCTGCCTAGCAACCACCCAAGTTACCATAGCAACCGCCCTAGCAACCATAATTTGGACCCTAGCAACCGCCATAGCAACCACATAGCAACACCCTAGCAACCGCCCCAATTACCTTAGCAACCACCCTGGGTACCCTAGCAACGACCCTAGCAACCATCATAGGGACCCTAGCAACCGCCCTAGCAACGAGCCCGGGTACCCTAGCAACCACATAGCAACACCCTAGCAACCGACCGATTACCTTAGCAACCACCCTGGTTAAACTAGCAACGGCCCTAGCAACCATCATGGAGACCATAACAACCGCCCTAGCAACCACCCTGGGTACCCTAGCAACCACAAAGCAACACCATAGCAACCACCCCGATTACCCTAGCAACCACCCTGGGTACCCTAGCAACGGCCTAGCAACCATCATGGGGACCCTAGCAACCGCCCTAGCAACCACACCGGGTACCCTAGCAACCACATATCAACACCCCTAGCAACCACCCTGGGTACCCTAGCATGGCCCTAGCAACCATCCTGAGTTCCCTAGCAACCTCATTGCAACACCCTAGCAACAGAGGGCCGAGTTTTGCCACTGCAAGCACCACTCACATTTTCTTCAGGAAATGTACATTCTAGTTTGTGGTGCTTGCCGGAGGCAAAGCATCACTATTATTATCTCACATACTTATTAAGTTGGCTTGAGAAAGCCAACTTACTGAAATCCTATTTAAACTTATTAAGTTGACTTGAGAAAGCCAACTTACTGAAATCCTATTTAAACTTATTATTAAACTTATTATTATTAGTGGTGCTTGCCGGAGGCAAAGCATCACTATTATTATCTCACATACTTCTTCTTCTTCTTCTTCTTCTTCTTCTTCTAGATCCGTACAAATTTCGGCGCGTAACTAGTCCCGCAGTTTTCGTCACAGACCAACGAAACAGGCGTCAAATCGTGCGGTCTAATCGGGAATGGTGTGCTATGACTTTTATAAGCGATCGGGCGTACGATGTTCGTCCGGCGGGCGAAAAATCGGGCGATAAATCCCATAGACAATGCATTGCGGCCAACTTTGACGGATCATAGCTCCAAGAGACAATTTCGCAGAAACACGTGAATCACTACATTTGGAGAGGCTATCAGGCTGTGCGAGAACATACCCCGCATTGGGGTATAAGTTGTACCCCTGGGGCGCAATAGCCCCCCAAATTTGCCCCTAATACAAAGTATAGGGAGGGCTACTATGGGAAATTACATAGGGATTTTGTATTGAACATAACTCAGGATCACACTGTCATAGAGACAAGGGGGTGGGCTCATTTGAATCAGGCAACCAATCAGTCTCTCAGGATCACTGTGAATCTATCAAGCCACGCCCTAGCAACCATATAGAGCGCCATAGCAACAAGCTCCATAGACTTCCATTGAAAAAGATAAAATGAATAACTTTGGATAGAAGTGTCATAGAAACATGAGGGTGGGCTCGTTTGACTCGGGGCAGCAAATGGCCAATCACGAATCACCTTCAACACTTCATAGCCACGCCCTAGCAACCATTAAGAGCTACCTAGCAACCTAAATCCAAAGATAGATATCTTAACATCTGAAAGACATAGAAGCATGGGGGTTGGTTTATATTGTCAAGCAGCCTTTGAAGTATCAGCATTGGCAGCTGCAAGGCCACTCCCTAGCAACCAAACAGAGTACCCTAGCAACCATTTGTCAAGACCTATATCTCTGCATCAGAACATTGTACAGACATGGGGGTTGGTTTATATTGCAAGCAGCCTTTAGAGTATCATCATTGGCAGCTGCCAAGCCACTCCCTAGCAACCAAACGGATTACCCTAGCAACCGTTTTGCATGACCTATATCTCTGCATCAGAACATCGTACAGACATGGCGGTTGGATTTTTTGACTCATGGTACCAAACTGGACTTCCAACATGCTAGTCATGCTAGCAGTGATTAGCTACATGCTAATAGTGATTAGCTAAGTGCTCAAATTGGACAAGGACTTTATAACAACTACATAGTGACCATTTGTGACAACTAACAACAACCTAGTAACATCATAGCAACCACCCAGGATACCATAGCAACTGCCTAGCAACCAGCCAAAACTCCCTAGCAACTGCCTAGCAACACCTTAGCAACCAACCCATGTACCTTAGCAACTGCCTAGCAACCGCCCAAGTTACCATAGCAACCGCCCTAGCAACCACCCAGGGTACCCTAGCAACCACATAGCAACACCCTAGCAACAGCCCCAATTACCCTAGCAACCACCAAGGGTACCTTAGCAACGGCCCTAGCAACCATCATGGGGACCCTAGCAACCACCCCAGGTACCCTAGCAACAACATAGCAACACCCTAGCAACCACCCCGATTACCCTAGCAACCACCCTGGGTACCCTAGCAACGGCCCTAGCAACCATCATGGGGACCCTAGCAACCACCCTAGCAACCACCCGGGGTACCCTAACAACCACATAGCAGCACCCTAGCAACCACACTGGGACCCTAGCAACAGACTTAGCAACCAACCCAGGTACCCTAGCAACCACATAGCAACACCCTAGCAACCACCCCAAGTACCCTAGCAACCACATAGCAACACCCTAGCAACCACCCAGATTACCCTAGCAACGGCCCTAGCAACCATCATGGGGACCCTAGCAACCGCCCTAGCAACCACCCCGGGTACCCTAGAAACCACACAGCAACACCCTAGCAACCGCCCCGATTACCATAGCAACCACCCTGGGAACCCTAGCAATGGCCATAGCAACCATCATTTGGACCCTAGCAACCGCACTAGCAACCAACCTGGGTACCATAGCAACCACATAGCAACCTCATTGCAAAACCCTAGCAACAGAGGGGCGAGTTTGCCACTGCAAGCACCACTCACATTTTCTTCAGGAAATGTACATTCTAGTTCTTCTTATTTTTCTGGCCGCAAAAATTTTGGACACTATCTCCTCCTAGACCGTTCAAGCTACATACTCCAAACTCGGGTCAGACCTTCATACTGTTCTGACTCGGTGTGCTATATCTTTTCAGACTGGTTTGACTTACGGTTTTCTTAAAAATTAATATTAAAAACCATAAAAATGCCCATAGACTTTCATTGACAGGATGTTCAGATGACCCAAGCTCCAAATCCCATTAGACTCAATCAAGCTTTGATGCTAGTCAATTTAAACTCATTCAAACTCATCTAATCTATCTATCTATCTATCTATCTATCTATCTATCTATCTATCTATCGAAACATGCTATCAACATGCTAATTGTGCTTGAAACATGCTAGCAACATGCTAATCATACTAAAATCATGCTAGCAACATGCTAGTCGCATGCTAGTCATGCTAGCAACATGCTAATCATGGTAAAATAATGCTAGCAACATGCTAGTCGCATGCTAGTCATGCTAGAAACATGCTAGCAACATGCTAGTCGCATGTTAATCATGCTAGAAACATACTAACAACATGCTAATCATGGTAAAATCATGCTAGCAACATGCTAGTCGCATGCTAATCATGTTAGAAACATGCTAACAACATGCTAATCATGCTAAAATCATGCTAGCAACATGCTAGTCGCATGCTAGTCATGCTAGCAACATGCTAATCATGCTAGAAACATGCTAGCGACATGCGAGCAATATGCTAATCATGCTAGCAACATGTTAATCATGGTAAAATCATGCTAGAAACATGCTAGTCGCATGCTAATCATGTTAGAAACATGCTAACATGATAATCATGCTAAAATCATGCTAGAAACATGCTAGTCGCATGCTATGCATGCTAGTAACATGCTAACAACATGCTAGCAACATGCTTATCATGGTAAAATCATGCTAGCAACATGCTAGTCGCATGCTAGTCATGCTAGAAACATGCTAGCAACATGCTAGTCGCATGCTAATCATGCTAGAAACATGCTAGCGACATGCAATCAATATGCTAATCATGCTAGAAACATGCTAGCAACATGGTAATCATGGTAAAATCATGCTAGTAACATGCTAGTCGCATGCTAATCATGTTAGAAACATGCTAACAACATGATAATCATGCTAAAATCATGCTAGCAAAATGCTAGTCGCATGCTAGCAACATGCTAATCATGCTAGAAACGTGCTAGCGACATGCTAGAAATATGCTAATCATGCTAGAAACATGCTAACAACATGCTAATCATGGTAAAATCATGCTAGCAACATGCTAGTCGCATGCTAATCATGTTAGAAACATGCTAACAACATGATAATCATGCTGAAATCATGCTAGAAACATGCTAGTCGCATGCTATGCATGCTAGCAACATGCTAATCATGCTAGCAACATGCTAGCAACATGCTAGTCATGCTAGCAAAATGCTAATAATGCTAGAAACATGCTAGCGATATGCTAGCAATATGCTAATCATGCTAGAAACATGCTAACAACATGTTAATCATGGTAAAATCATGCTAACAACATGTAAGTCCCATGCTAATCATGTTAGAAACATGTTAACAACATGCTAATCAAATAATGATAAAATAAAATAATGCTAGAAACATGCTAGTCGCATGCTAGTCATGCTAGCAACATGCAAATTATGCTAGAAACATGATAATCATGCTAGAAACATGCTTAAATAATGCTAGAAAATAATGCTAGAAACATGCTAGTCGCATGCTAGTCATGCTAGCAACATGCAAATTATGCTAGAAACATGATAAACATGCTAGAAACATGCTAGCGACATGCTAGCAATATGCTAATCATGCTAGACACATGCTAGCGAAATGATAACAATATGCTAATCATGCTAACAACATGCTAGTTGCATGCTAATCATGCAATAAACTAGTTGCATGCTAATCATGCAATAAACATGCCAGCAACATGCTAGTCGCATGCTAATCATGCTAACAACATGCTAGCAACATGCTAGTCGCATGCTAATCATGCTAGAAACATGCTAGCAACATGCTAATTATGCTAGAAACATGCTAGCAACATGCTAGTCGCATGCTAATCATGCAAGAAACATGGTAGCATCATGCTAATCTTGCTAAAATCATGCTAGCAACATGCTAGTCACATGCTAGTCACATGCTAGCAACATGTTAATCATGCTAAAATCATGCTAACAACATGCTAGTCGCATGCTAGTCATGCTAGAAACATGACAACAACATGCTAATCATGCTATCAACATGCTAGTCGCATGCTAGTCATGCTAAAAACATGCTAGCAACATGCTATCAACATGTTAATCATGTTAGATACATGGTAGCGACATGCTAGCAAACATTCTAATCATTCTAGAAACATGCTAGCAACATGCTAGCAACATGCTAATCATGCTAGAAACATGCTAGTCGCATGCTAGTCATGTTTGAAACATGTTAACAACATGCTAATCATGCTAAAATCATGCTAACAACATGCTGGTCGCATGCTAATAATGCTATAAACATTCTAGCAACATGCTAATCATGTTAGTCGAATGGTAATCATGCTAGAAACATGATAGCAACATGCTAATCATGCTAAAATCATGCTAACAACATGCTAGTCGCATGCTAGTCATGCTAGAAACATGACAACAACATGCTAATCATGCTATCAACATGCTAGTTACATGCTAGTCATGCTAAAAACATGCTAGCAACATGCTATCAACATGTTAATCATGTAAGATACATGGTAGCGACATGCTAGCAAACATTCTAATCATTCTAGAAACATGCTAGCAACATGCTAATCATGCAAGAAACATGCTAGTCGCATGCTAGTCATGTTAGAAACATGTTAACAACATGTTAATCATGCTAAAATCATGCTAACAACATGCTAGTCGCATGCTAATCATGCTATAAACATTCTAGCAACATGTTAAGCATGCTAGTCGAATGGTAATCATGCTAGAAACATGATAGCAACATGTTAATCATGCTAAGATCATGCTAGCAACATGCTAGTCGCATGCTAATCATGCTACAAACATTCTAGCAACATGCTAATCATGCTAGTCGAATGCTAATCATGCTAGAAACACACTAGCAACATTCTAATAATGCTAGAGACATGCTACCGACATGTTAATCATGCTAAAATCATGTAAGCAACATGCTAGTCGCATGCTAATCATGCTAGAAACATGCTAACAACATGCTAATCATGCTAGAAACATGTTAACAACGTGCTAGTCAAATGCTAACCATGCTAGAAACATGCTAGCAACATGCTAGTTATGCTAGAAACATGGTAGCGACATGCTAGTAATGCTAACAACATGCTAGTAACTTGTTAATCATGCTAGAAACATGTTAGTCGCATGCATTCTTTCTGTCAAACTAATCTATCTATCATTCTTTCTAACTAATATATCTTTCTTTCTTTCAACCAATCTATCTAACTTTAAACTATAAACTTCTAACTTCTTTAAACTTCTTCAAACTTTCTGGTCAGGCTTGAGAAAGCCAACTTACTGAAATCCTATTTAATTAAACTTCTTCTTCTTCTTCTTCTTCTTATTTTTCTGGCCGCAAAAAATTTGGACACTAACATCTATCTATCTATCTATCTATCTATCTATCTATCTATCTATCTATCTATCTATCTTCAAACCTTTTCTATCTATCTATCTATCTATCTATCTATCTATCTATCTTTCTATCTATCTTCAAACCTTTTCTATCTATCTATCTATCTATCTATGCTACAATCAGTAAATCATACTTGAACATGGTAAATCATGGTATACTATAGTAAATCATGGTAAACTATGGTAAATCATGGTAAACTATGGTAAATCATGCTAGAATCAGTAAATCATACTTGAACATGGTAAATCATGGTATACTATAGTAAATCATGGTAAACTATGGTAAATCGTGGTAAATCAGGGTAAACTATGGTAAATCATGCTAGAATCAGTAAATCATACTTGAACATGGTAAATCATGGTATACTATAGTAAATCATGGTAAACTATAGTAAACCGTGGTAAATCATAGTAAACTATGGTAAATCATGCTAGAATCAATAAATCATACTTGAACATGGTAAATCATGGTAAACTATGGTAAATCATGGTGAACTATGGTAAATCATGCTAGAATCAGTAAATCATACTTGAACATGGTAAATCATGGTATACTATAGTAAATCATGGTAAACTATGGTAAATCGTGGTAAATCAGGGTAAACTATGGTAAATCATGCTAGAATCAGTAAATCATACTTGAACATGGTAAATCATGGTATACTATAGTAAATAATGGTAAATTATGGTAAATCATGGTAAATCATGGTAAACTATGGCAAATCGTGGTATACTATAGTAAATCATGGTAAACTATAGTAAACAGTGGTAAATCATAGTAAACTATGGTAAATCATGCTAGAATCAGTAAATCATACTTGAGCATGGTAAATCATGGTATACTATAGTAAATCATGGTAAACTATGGTAAATCGTGGTAAATCGTGGTAAATCATGGTAAACTATGGTAAATCATGGTAAACTATGGTAAATCATGCTAGAATCAGTAAATCATATTTGAACATGGTATATCATGGTATACTATAGTAAATCATGGTAAACTATGGTAAATCGTGGTAAATAATGGTAAACTATGGTAAATCATGGTAAACTATGGTAAATCATGCTAGAATCAGTAAAAATCATACTTGAACATGGTAAATCATGGTATACTATAGTAAATCATGGTAAACTATGGTAAATCGTGGTAAATCATGGTAAACTATGGTAAATCATGGTCAACTATGGTAAATCATGCTAGAATCAGTAAATCATACTTGAACATGGTAAATCATGGTATACTATAGTAAATCATGGTAAAGTATGGTAAATCGTGGTAAATCATAGTAAACTATGGTAAATCGTGGAAAACTATGGTAAATCATGGTAAACTAAGGTAAATCGTGGTAATCTATGGTAAATCATGGTGAACTATGGTAAATCATGCTAGAATCAGTAAATCATACTTGAACATGGTAAATCATGGTATACTATAGTAAATCATGGTAAACTATGGTAAATCGTGGTAAATCAGGGTAAACTATGGTAAATCATGCTAGAATCAGTAAATCATACTTGAACATGGTAAATCATGGTATACTATAGTAAATAATGGTAAATTATGGTAAATCATGGTAAATCATGGTAAACTATGGCAAATCGTGGTATACTATAGTAAATCATGGTAAACTATGGTAAATCATGCTAGAATCATAGTAAATCATACTTGAACATGGTAAATCATGGTATACTATAGTAAATAATGGTAAATTATGGTAAATCATGGTAAATCATGGTAAATCATGGTAAACTATAGTAAACAGTGGTAAATCATAGTAAACTATGGTAAATCATGCTAGAATCAATAAATCATACTTGAACATGGTAAATCATGGGATACTATAGTAAATCATGGTAAACTATGGTAAATCGTGGTAAATCATGGTAAACTTTGGTAAATCATGGTAAACCATGCTAGCAACATGGTAAAAATAATTCTAGCATCATGCTAGCAACATGCTAATCATTCTAGCAACTTGCTAGTCGCATGCTAGTCATACTAGAAACAAGCTAGTAACATGCTAATCATGCTAGAAACATGCTAGCAACATGCTAATCATAGTATAAACATGCTAGCAACATGCTAGTTGAATGCTAGTCATGCTAGAAACAGGCTAACAATATGTTAATCATGCTAGAAACATGCTAGCAACATGCTAAAATCAAACTAGCAACTTGTTAGTCGCATGTTAGTCATGCTATAAACAAGCTAACAACATGCTAATCATAGTAAAATCATGCTAGCAACATGCTGGTCGCATGCTAGTCATGCTAGAAACATGATAGCAACATGCTAATCATGCTAGCAACATGCTAGTCGCATGCTAATCATGATAGAAACATGTTAGTAACATGTTAATCATGCTAAAATCATGTTAGCGGCATGCTAATCATGCTAGAAACATGTCAGCGACATGCTAGCAACATGATAATCATGCTAGTGACATGCTAGCAACATGCTAATGCTAAAATCATGCTAGCAACATGCTAGTCGCATGCTAGTCATGCTAGAAACATGCTAGCAACATACTAATCATGCTAAAATCATGCTAGCAACATGCTAATCATGCTAGCAACATGCTAGCAAACATGCTTATCATGCTAGAGCCATGCTAGCAACATGCTAATCATGCTTAAATCATGCTAGCTACATGCTAGTCGCATGCTAGTCATGCTAGAAACATCCTAGCAATATGTTAATCATGTTAGCAACATGCTAGTCGCATGCTAGTAATGCTAGAAACTTGCTAATCATGCTAGAAACACGCTAGCAACATGTTAATGGCATTCTAATCAGGCTAGAAACATGGCAGCGACATGCTAGCAACATGATAATCATGCTAGAGACATGTTAGTGACATGCTAGCAACATGCTAATCATGCTAAAATCATGCTAACAACATGCTAGTCACATGCTAGTCATGCTAGAAAAATGCTAACAACATGTTAATCATGCTAAAATCATGCTAGCAACTTGTTAGTCGCATGCTAGTCATGCTAGAAACATCCTAGCAACATGCTAATTATGTTAGAAACATGCTAGTCGCATGCTAGTAATGCTAGAAACATGCTAATCATGCTAGAAACATGCTAGCAACATGCTAATCATGGTAGAGCCATGCTAACGACATGCTAGCAACATGCTAATCATGCTTAAATCATGCTAGCAACATGCTAGTCGCATGCTAGTCATGCTAGAAACATCCTAGCAACATGCTAATTATGTTAGCAACATGCTAGTCGCAGGCTAGTAATGCTAGAAACATGCTAATCATGCTAGAAACATGTTAGCAAAATGCTAATCATGGAAAAATCATAATAGCAACATGCTAGTCGCATGCTAATCATGTTAGAAATATGCTAATAACATGCTAATCATGCTAGCAACATGCTAGTCATGCTAGCAACATGCTAATCATGCTAGAAACATGTTAGCGACATGTTAGCAACATGATAAGCATGCTAGAAACATGCTAGTCGCATGCTAGAAACATGCTAGCAACATATTAATCATGCTAGCATCATGCTAGCAACATGGTAGTCGCATGCTAGAAACATGCTAGCAACATGCTAATCATGTTAAAATAATGCTAGCAACATGATCGTCGCATGCTAGCCATGCTAGAAACATGCTAACAACATGCTAGTAACTTGCTAATCATGCTAGAAACATGCTAGCAACATGCTAGCAGCATGTTAATCATGCTATAAACATGGCAGCGACATGTTAGTCATGCTAGAAACATGGTAGCGACATGCTAGTCATGCTAACAACATGCTAGTAACTTGCTAATCATGCTAGAAACATGTTAGTCGCATGCATTCTTTCTGTCAAACTAATCTATCTATCATTCTTTCTTTTGAAATAATCTATATCATTCTTTCTAACTAATCTATCTGTCATTCTTTCTAACTAATATATCTTTCTTTCAACTAATCTATCAATCTAAAATTAAACTATAAACTTCTAACTTCTTTAAACTTCTTCAAACTTTCTGGTCAGGCCTTCTCAAGCCAACTTAAAGTTTGTCTCAACAAACTTTTTTTTCTAGTTCTTCTTCTTCTTATTATTTTTCTGGCCGCAAAAATCTATCTATCTATCTGTCTATCTATCTATCTGTCTATCTATCTATCTATCTATCTATCTATCTATCTATCTATCTATCTATCTATCTATCTTCAAACCTTTTCTTTCTATCTATCTATCTATCTATCTATCTATCTATCTATCTATCTATCTATCTATCTTCAAACCTTTTCTATCTATCTATCTATCTATCTATCTATCTATCTATCTATCTATCTTCAAACCTTTTCTATCTATCTATCTATCTATCTATCTATCTATCTATCTATCTATCTATCTATCTCTCTATCTATCTATCTATCTATCTATCTATCTATCTTCAAACCTTTTCTATCTATCTATCTATCTATCTATCTATCTATCTATCTATCTATCTATCTATCTATCTATCTCTCTCTCTCTCTCTCTCTCTCTATCTATCTATCTATCTATCTATCTATCTTCAAACCTTTTCTTTCTATCTATCTATCTATCTATCTATCTATCTATCTATCTATCTATCTATCTTCAAACCTTTTCTATCTATCTATCTATCTATCTATCTATCTATCTATCTATCTATCTATCTATCTATCTATCTATCTATCTTCAAACCTTTTCTATCTATCTATCTATCTATCTATCTATCTATCTATCTATCTTCAAACCTTATCTATCTATCTATCTATCTATCTATCTATCTATCTATCTATCTATCTTCAAACCTTATCTATCTATCTATCTATCTATCTATCTATCTATCTATCTATCTATCTATCTATATATCTTCAAACCTTTTCTAT